>NC_092817.1:31692325-31802325 GCF_023375885.2 Dermacentor andersoni
GTACTTCAATCTGATTTAACCGCACATTGATAGCGAATTTCCCCATCATTAAAAGAAAGGAACATTGCTGCTGTGATGTTTACACAAAGCGCTCAATCTAAATATATATGGCACTTCAGGTGGCTGAAATGGCAGGAATTTCGTTGAATTACTGACTAGGTTATTTATTTATTTATTTATTTATTTATTTATTTACTTATTTATTTATTTATTTATTTGCTTATTTATTTATTTATTTATTTATTTATTTATTTATTTATTTATTTATTTATTTATTTATTTATTTATTTATTGCTTGTTAGATCAACTTACAGGCGCGTAGGTGGAGCATACTGTAAGAGAGCATTGTGACGAACAGTAGTAGGGATGATGACGAATTGACTACAAAAGATGCAGAAAAAAATTCAAGTATGCAGAAAAACTCATTCTTGCACAAGGCCTTATTAATATTTTTTTAAGTATAGTAGCTATAGTGCGCAATCAAACCAGCGGCAACATAGCCAAACTAGCATTGTAAAATATACAACGCAGATAAAGTTTGTAACACCCACGCATCAAAGCAACAAGGCTAATAGTGAAACAATAAACGGAGAACAGAATTTTAAACAACCTGTAGACCACGCCAACCCTCTGCAGATCGACCACCTTAACATCAACTCTTCTGTTCTGCAGAATAAAAGACACCCTTGGTATCGACCAGTAGCATTCACTATAATGAGTTTATCACTGGATGATATACAATATTTGCTTTGGTAGGTACACAGCCTCAGAATTTTTTTTCTTTGGATATCGCCCTCTTTCCATCTCTTTCATGATACTCAGAAGTTTCGGTCGCTCCCCAGAGCACAGATATTGCTTGAAAATTGTCAAGTGCTGTCGTCGGCAGCAGCCGCTGAAAAAAGCACCTTCCCAGCCGCAGCCACAAGTCCCTTTTCGACGAAAGCTGATTACCGTTGCGCAAGCAAGAAGTGACAGGACTCACTGGCAGAACCAACATAATGCTCAAGTGTGTTTTTCCTTGTTCAGTCCGTTCGAGCTTTCTTAGCGACACCCTTTGCAAGAAGAATCGACGTAAAACTTGGCGCACATATAAGCCAACTCACTCAACAAAAAGGCTAACTTATTTAACGGAAGGAAAACTTGCAGCAATGAGCCCATAGAGGCTACTGTTGTAAGTTCAATAGCATGTGAGCGTGCATTGCAAGGTGGCCAGACTACCCACTCATTTCACTACTCAGTGTCACGCACGACCCTCTCATTGGGATGAATCAATGATGCTAGAGATGAACATGAGCAGAAGCCAAGCGGCGAAGCCTAGGTATTCTGCTCCTTGCGGCAGCGATATGCCCCTAACGTAATGATGGGCAACCAGTCGGCTCAAAGAATATCGCAACAATGTGGACATAAAATACAATTGTTTTCTCGTTACACAATGCATAGCGAGGTCCAAATGACAAATTTTCATAAAAACATATTTGTCAGGAAAAGCTGCAGCCAGCTAATGAGAGATAACATTCAAGTGGTTATGATAGTGTGCTTGGCATAGTAAAACGCTTTCTTGGGCAAGTTGGTTCTTAACCGAGAAGGGAAACAGAAGCACGAAAGAAACAATTAAGGACCCGACCAGTACACAGGACTGGTGCTTACTTCCAAATGAGGTTTAATGAAGAAACGTAATGTTTATAAGTACATCACAAGACCAGTATTGGGATAAAGCAAGCAAACATCGAAGACTCACGAGGACACCCGCAAGAGAACCGCATCATAGCTTGCACATGGCAGAACCGTGTATACCAGTATACTATAGTATATAGTATACCAGTATGCCCAGTATACCATAGGTACACTGGGCATGGCCTAGGACTGTCGAGATTATCGAGATTACTGGTAAGAGGCAATCGATCGAGATAATCGCATAGCACGATGTTTGCCTATCAAAAATACGTGAAGTAAGGTTGAAGCACATCCGCTGACCCCGCAGTTAAAGAAAACTTATAAAAATAAGACTTTACAAGTGGATGCTATGCCTGTACCGAAGGGAGGACATAACAGGAAAAGAAGAAGAAAGCAACACCAACCGAGTGTATTTGACTAAAAGGCAATGAAACATGTACTATAAAAATGATAAGAATGCTCAAAGATTGAGGTGCTGCCTCAGTAAACAGGGAAATGCACGAGAAATGAAAAAAAACAATGATATTGCTTAAACAGCGAGTTGCTGCGTCCATAATTTGAAACAGTACACATATCCTCTAAGGAAGGCAACTTCTTTGTCGTCATTAAGTGCTGAAGATGGCGTGTAGACTAACTGTTCTGTTGAAAATTAAGTCTCCGCAGCAGGGGGCAGGTGCAGTCCCAGAAACCCAGGGGTGGTGACGTCAAATGGGATAGGCGCCCGATGCTGAGTGCATGCCGTGGCCTGTTCTTATCGCCGCAAATGCAGCACTGACTTGGAGATGAGTTAGCTGGTCGAGATGATCCGGAACGATGTTAATGAGCCACTGGCGTCATATCTCTAGTTTACAGCAGACTCGAAGCTTTGGGGCGGGCGCTCACAGGCGGTAGAAAAGTGTCGTAAAGTGTTGAGGGGTGAGATGCCGAATATTGATTCGTCGATAAGTGGACGCAGTTCATGCACCGTGACTATTGATATCAGAATACTTACATTGTCGAATGGAATCGATATAAAGAAATGGCCGTGATATCGAACGAGCAAGAGCTTCCTGCTTCCTTTAAAAAGAACACTAAAGCTGCAGAAGGAAACTGAAAAAATAAATATTCAGATCTATAGCAAATGTTGGAATAGATGTGATTCGTGAAGTGGTTAAAAAAGTTTATACGTACTAATTCTATGCGTACAATCTAACGCATTGTGTTATCTCGCGCAACGGTTATGTTTATGCACAACAGTTCGCAAGCCTAAAGTCATGTAATGTTTATGTATATGCCCTACATTGTTCACAAGCATGCCGAAATGCATACAGATGTTCATGCTGATTGCACAATATAAGACATCGATGCAGAAATGTCACGAAGACCAAGGCGATGTTCAATGTTTCTCGAGGGAAAAGTTAGCGAGGAAATGCTCAGAAGAGAGGGACATGGGCGATGCATGTGTCACAGTGGCTACTGATACCGAGAGGCCCAAGAACGAGAGATACAAATGTAAGCAAAATAAGAGAGTCCAAGAATCTGTTTTCTTATGCGGTATTCTATCAAAAGGTATGTGCATTTTTTACACACATATGAGGATACTTTTTTTGTGTGCAGGTTTTATGTCGTGATATGTTGTTTGATTACGCAGAACAGAGCTGGGCGTACTTGCACTACATTGTCGGTCGATATGCCGTGCTTATAATGCCGCTGCTTCAACAGCTACAGCTACAAACGCATGATGCGTGACACTGACCCCCCCCCCCCCCCCCGACAGGCGTGTGGTGGGCTATGAAAAAAGAAAACTTGGCTTTAAAAGCTCCAACCACGTCATCTATCCGATGCGAACATGGCGAATTCCACCAAGGGCCCAACTCACCGCGATGGCTCAGCTGCTACGGCATCATGCTGCTGCGCACGAGGTCGTGGCATCGGTCCCATTCTGAGCGGGCGGAATGCTAAACAGATCCTTTACCGTGCTTTAGGTACACACTCAAAACTTGAATATTAATACCCAACATGGAAAGGAAACAGTATATTAATACGTTAGGATTCTTAGGATACTTCGTGCAGTTTCCAGGGGCTAAGTGTGCGTGCGTGCGTGTGTGCGTGCGTGCGTGCATGCGCGCGCGCGCTTGTGTGTGTGTGTCCACTGGGTACTCCGTGGTCGAATAGCGCATCAGGCTGCTGTGCTGAGGCAACAGGGCTCGAAGCCAACCATCGGACCAACTTTGGTCCCTCAGTATGTGTCGCTCTTCAACGAAGCTCTTTCACGCCGACATGGGTCACTTTAGATGCGGGGCTGGGTAGGCACCGCTGTTCGGAAGGGTCCCATGGGTCACTTTAGATGTGGGGCTGGGTAGGCACCGCTGTTCGAAGGGTCCCTCAAGGACAGCAACCCGACGCATCGGCAGGCTGAAGCCACAAACGCGCTGGACATATGCAGCTTTATAATGAACGCCTTGCCCGCCAACGCTTTAGCGAGTTGCGCCACGAATGCACTGGGTATGTGCCACTCTTCAATGAACCTCTCGTCAACTTGGGTCATGGATCATGCGCCACTGAGTGTGCGGCAAGCGAGGAAACAATTCTCGACGTTTGTGGGCGTTTGTGGACGTCTGTGGGCCACGCTGCTAGTCTCGGGGGCTACACGCGGACTTCTCGCCAGTGCCAGTAGATGGTGCAACGTGTCCTGAAAAAAAGCGCCAGGAGCTCGGTTGCCGCATGGCGCGTTTCTCACCGTTCGCAAGCACAGCTGGGCCATTCATTTCGAAAGCCACGTGCAGACTTCGCAGCGGTGGCGCTAGGTGATGCTTGGCGCTCTTAGGGAAGCGCCTAAGAGGAGTCCCGCTGTAGTGCACGCCTCACCCATAACTTGCTTCGACGGCGTTGATACGTTGTGTCGCTATATTGATTTATTGCTACCGCATTACCGTCGAAAGTCATCGTAAGATGGGTTCTGCCGATCTTTTTCTAAGAAATTGAAGTAACAATTCTGTAGGAAGATCAAGGGAAAAACAATTTTATTAGAAGTTAGAAGATATGAAGCATAAACGAAAAGTCACTGCTCTAATAGCATGGTTGATTGGGCTAGTTGGTAAATCAAAGGTGTATGTCGTCTCTCGCAGTCCTTGTCCTTCGCGCTGTACGTCATTCTTTATCATTGCTCCATGTGACCATCATAAAGAAATGAGTCGATAACTATGCGCAGCAAACGAAAAATTTTTGCCTGAATTAAACATTTCAGACACTACAATATTGTATAGTGACAAAATAGCCTTTAAAATCAGCTCTTATTCTCAAACGGTCTGTTACGAAGCTGGAAAGCTACTAGCTTGGTCAGATGGCGTGGGCACACGTTCACATTAGTACCTCCAGGTACATGGACACAGAGTTCGTTGCACCAGTTTGTTCAATAGAAGCGCTTTTTCTTTGCCTAAACACACAGATATACGGTTAACATCACATGGTTGTTGCTTACATTCCCTTTTCACCCTGGATTGCCGCATCATCTGGCGCCATTTGAAATTTACTACGCGTTTATGTTTGGTCGTTGGTGATGATGCAACGGTAACTCTAACTTAAGATATCAATCTTCTCGAAAACCAGTAGTTGATTACGCGCCTGACAAGTACCTGCATCTAGCTTTAAGTTACATCAGGATATATTACCTTATCATTTCACGTTTTATTTTGGGAAAGATCACAGCCGTTGTCCACTGGAATGTACATAGGGTCTGAGAAGGTTAACAGCGGATACGCGAAGCGGTATTGCAAAGTTGTTTAACCATGTAGGCTGGAAGAATCGTTCTTTTCTTCCATATTCAATCGGAAAACGCTCCTAGTGAGCTAGTTTGCCAGTGCTGAAAGTTAATTCATGTGGTGTGAATGTTAGTGTGACGAAGCGGGGCACGTAGAAAACAAAATAAACATAAAAACCCTATAATATTGTTACGGGGAACACAAGTTTTAGCAGGTCCTTCAGTCCGACAGGAAAGAGTCTGGTCCATCCCCATTTCAATGTCTTTGTCTTCGCCACTGTTCGTGACAATATTTTGCTTCTAAATAAATATCGTAGTTCCGACCTTATCTTTGTGTTTACAGTGGAGGTTACCTTTCAAAAGTGACCTTGAAATTTATGCATAACATACGCGCAACAGAATCACGCTGCAGAAATCTCGGCGCCTCAACCATTCCTCAACCTGTCATGACCCTTACACACGCGATGCAACGCAGGTAAGTAAAGCTTTCTTTTATATGCGCTTTGCAATTGATCTAAGGCAAGCGTTTCGAGCTCACATTGCTTATCATGATGTCGGTAATCGATATGGCAAACGGAAACAGTGTAAACACCACGCCCCAGTGTGAGTTACTTCTCCGCGGTCGCCTAATCGATGGGAAAATAGAAGTTATGACCTTTTAGGTCTGAGAGTACTCACAGCGTAACGCCTTATGGGTGACAGCTTTCGTAGCAGATGAAGTTAATGCTAAAGCGGACAGAAAGAACAACAAAGTTCAGTTTGGCTAAACTTAGAGCCCATTTAGAAGTCGAGGGGCCTTCACTTTAACTTTACGGGCAAACACTTGGAAGAAAAAGGATATCACATGGCTTGAAAGACAACATCGCCCAGAAGAGAGTCAGGCCTTCTGTCTGAAGTTTCGTAAATGATAAATCCTACACCCAGAAAATAATCTGTAGTCGTTTCATCATCATCATCAGCCTGGTTACGCCCACTGCAGGGCAAAGGCTTCTCCCATATTTCTCCAACTACCCCGGTAATGTACTAATTGTGGCCATGTTGTCCCTGCAAACTTCTTAATCTCATCCGCCAACCTAACTTTCTGCCGCCCCCTGTTACGCTTCCCTTCCCTTGGAATCCAGTCCGTAACCCTTAATGACCATCGGTTATCCTCCCTCCTCATTACCTGTCCTGCCCATGCCCATTTCCTTTTCTTGATTTCAACTAAGATGTCATTAACTCACGTTTATTCCCTCACCCAATCTGCTCTTTTCTTATCCCTTAACGTTACACCTGTCATTCTTCTCTCCATAGCTCGTTGCGCCGTCCTCTATTTAAGTAGAACCCTTCTCGTGAGCCTCCAGGTTTCTGCCCCGTACGTGAGTACTGGTAAGACATAGCTGTTAATCGCTTTTCTCTTGAGGAATTATGGATTATGGCTGTTCATGATCTGAGAATGCCTGCCAAACGCACCCCAGCTCATTCTTATTTTTCTGATTATATCAGTCTCATGATCCGGATCCGCAGTCGCTACCTGTCCTAAGTAGATGTATTCTCTTACCACTTCCAGTGCTTCGCTACCTATCGTAAACTGCTGTTCTCTTCCGAGACTGTTAAACATTACTTTAGTTTTCTGCAGATTAATTTTTAGAGCCACCCTTCTGCTTTGCCCCTCCAGATCAGTGAGCATGCATTGCAGTTTGTCCCCTGAGTTACTAAGCAAGGCAATATCATAAGCGAATCGCAAGTTACTAAGGTATTCTCCATTAACTCTTATCCCCAATTTTTCTCAATCCAGGTCTCTGAATACCTCCTGTAAACACGCTGTGAATAGCATTGGAGAGATCGTATCTCCCTGCCTGACGCCTTTCTTTATTGGGATTTTCTTGCTTTCTTTATGGAGTACTACGGTGGCTGTGGAGCCGCTATAGTATCTTTCAGTATTTTTACATACGGCTCGTCTACACCCTGATTCCGTAATACCTCCATGACTGCTGAGGTTTCGACAGAATCAAACGCTTTCTCGTAATCAATGAAAGCTATATATATAGTGTAGTCGTTTATTGGGCTACAAATATTGAGGGGTACGACCTTCTTGTCCGCTTATCCTAGTACACTTGCAGTCCGGCTTCATGCTAAACTTCTAACTTACAGGCTCACACTGTCTTTACAGTCGCCAAGAGAGAGAGATTCTAGCTTTAATTATGTGCTGGAGATGTTCGCCTGACATGCTACTCCAGGTGCTGGGTGATGATTAAGATATGTATAGTGATAAGCAATTAAACAGCACATACAGTCATATACAGACGATTACATTCTCCACATTATCAACGGTGTTGCCATTTCAACAATCTAATTACAGATATCTGAACACCATGCGCAACATGACGCTTCAAGCCCCTTCATAAGTTTTCCCGTGTCCTCAAGAAGTCGAAAGCGAAAGAAAATCAAAACAAACGCAGAAACATAATAACGTGGGAAGCAGGAAACAAGGAAAGGTATTCGAACAAGCCACCGGAGGCAAAATTCGAAAACACTAAGCAATAGTGGACAGCAAAGAAAAAGAAAGAAGCCTCTTGGTGACAGATGTGGCACTACTACCTACGCGCGGCTTACAAAGTTTCTTTCTGGGCGCAGTCTTCACAGTTGTATATAGAAGAAAACTATGACAAAGCTGGAGAACAAAATTAACCCCTCTAGCCACACTACCCGTCATAAGGAGAAACATGTCACTGTTTTTTTTTCCCACTTAGTTGGAACGAAGCGGCAGGCGGTCGAAGCCCATTTGCATATCCCATTAATCTCGACAGCGGCTGTCTCACGCAGCAGTGATCGACAGCTTAAGGGACGCCTCCCAGTAGCGCGCCGATAATTTACGCACGAAGCCTTCCGTGTTGCGTAAATCTGCAGCATCCCTCGGCTACACTCCCGCCTTCCACGAAGGGTTGCGGCCCATATTGCAAAGCGATCGGCTCAGCTATTTGGCGTATATAGGTATGCGAAACCTAAGAAGAAACTACCAGGTTATTTTCGCTCATTTCCCCAGGCGCTGAAGCTACTAATCTTGCATACTGAAACAATTCATCACGCCAGCAGTGTTGTTTCCTTCAATGGCTTTCAGCTGAAAGGCAGGTGTCGCGGATGCGTTTGTGAACTAGGGTACTTTGGTAGCAAAATAAGAAATACATTCTTTTTCTTGCTGATTGTGCGGATCGCACGACCGAACCTTGAGTTAAGTAAGCATTGCATGGCCTTCTTTATTTTATTAATTTTTCTTTTTTTAGCAAGGTGTGGTCGAAACGCAGTAATTTCATCATCTGCGTCAGACGTCAAACTTTGGTCTCAGCATTTTAGAAGTAGACGGGTCGTGTCAATGCCGCTCCTAAACAAAAACATGCTGGTTCACCAAAGCCAACAGTGGCACTGCGAATCAGCTTTTCTTGGTGCCGCAGTTTATTCATTTTCTAGTTCTCAAACTGATTGCGTCACGTTCGTTTCTGACACTGCCTTTCAGGCACCGTATAAGAATTTCCTTTTCAACATGCTCGTAAATAAGAAACCCAACCACTGTAAATATTGCAAACTGTGATTATGGTCCCGACAGAGATTAAAAACTGCGAAATAGTTATGTCACGTAAGAATTAAGCAATAGCGAAAGAGAAAGAATATTCCAAAGTTCAACTTTAACTGCAACCAAATAGTATAACATACATGCCGCACTGCTCCGGCAAATTTTTTGCTCACTATGCAGAATTTATCTCCTGTTTTTTGTTTTTGCTTTTTCATATATAGCATTATTGATATTATTATTATCAGTAGAAATATTTAGCCGTGTCAAATAGACAGCAAATGTTTACTGTTATTCTGATAAAATGTGCGTATGTAAAAGGAGAATAATCGATACATCCTTCTAAGGGAAAATGAGACATCCACGCAATCGCAGGAATTGCTACAAAGGAAACCCATACAGGTTCCTCAAAAAAAAAAAAAAAAAAGCCTTGCAGTTGAAGAAAAAGTCGTCCTGGTTCGGGACTCGAACCCGGCATCACCGCCTTTCCGGGGCAGCCGCTATAACATCTGAGCTAACCAGGCTTCTTTTTTTTCTTTATTTCCAGCTTGGCTACAAGCTTCAAAAGAGTTTGTGATCATAGATCACACTCGTTTTATGTGTGTCAAAGTGTCAAGCATTGACACCACAGCTTCATCACAGCCCTTCGTCTTGTACACGTCACGTACCTTCACAACCATTTCCACAATATATTCATACACAGTGCGGCCATTAACATCACAATGTCTATATGCCAACAGACTACGCCAGACTGCGTGCATTCCAAGTAAAAAGATGACATCCATCTGTTCAAAATCGTGTTCAGGTGGTAAAAAACGAATGCCATGTGGATTGAGGGGTAGGTCTATCTTTAACGTTCTCTGTAATATATCCCAAAAGAATATGGCATTATTACAATCAATGAAAACATGTTCGATCGTTTCAGCTTTGTTGCACAGAAAGCATCTGCTTCCCCATGGCACATAAATTCCTTTTTCCTCCAACCACGTTTTAACAGGCAAGGTTCCCGTGTGAAGCTTGAAGAAGAATGTTTTAACGTTTGCCGGTATCCACATATTTTTAACCCTTTTAAGTACGTCTTGCCCAGGCCCTTCTTGAAACATTAACCGATACAATGGAACAGGGAACACACTTTCAATGAGATCCTTCATAAGACGCTTTCTTTTTACATTGGAGAGGTACTCAAGAGAGAATCGCGCCCTAAGGAAACGATAGGACGCTACAACTTCACGCAAGAACCTTGAAATTGTGTAATGAGGGCCAATGGCTGAAGAAACAAAAAAATCAGGCATAGAAACTGCTAACATGGTTTGAAAAAAACTGCACAAAAACGGGTCTCTTTCGTCCCTTATCAATATGAAACGTGATACAACTTGCTGAAGAAACAAGTGGCACACCGACAGACCACCTTTCTTTCCTCGACGAAACAAATTTGTCCTTGATGTTCGCTCCCACGTAGAACACCAGATAAACGTGGCAAAGATTCGGTGAAATTTTTGAATGTGCTTACGTGTACAATAGAGTGCCTGCAGAAGATACATAATTTTCGCAGCGAGAAAAACGTTACAAATAGTGGCACGCGCAAAAATCGACAATTCGCGGCCACCCCATGCTTCGGCTATCGCACGCATTTCATCCGTTTTTCCGAGCCTGAGTGACTCGTTCTCACGATACCCATCCAAAGGCACCCCCAGGTAAGTGCTAGGTGTCGTGAGCCACCGAATATTTTTAAAAACACGGGGCCGGGCGTGACATTCCAATGGCCATGCCAGAGAACAATACTCTTTTGCTTATTGATTTCACTGCCGCTTTTCTCGCAAAACCTTTCAGTAATTCTTAATAGTGCGCTAACACTCTCCCTATCTTCAGCAAATAGGGCAACGTCATCGGCATAAGCAAGAACACGTACTTCACAGGAGTGTATCTTAAAACCCCTGATTTCTGTACTATTAACTATTTTTCTACAGAGTGGCTCCAGAAATAAAGCAAAAAGTAAAGGACTTAACGGACAACCCTGTCGAACGGAAGAGAGTACTTGTATGCGTTGTGAGAGTTCACCATTAACAATTAAATTGGTACCTGAGCTTTGATATGCCATTTTGATGCCTTTACAGATGATGGAACCAAGTCCTACATAATTAATTAATAAAAAGAGAACACTATGTGGTACCATGTCAAAAGCCTTAGCTAGATCTATTTGCAGCATCGCTACCTTGAGGAGAGCGCTATCGCAATATTCTAAAATGCTTCTAGCTGTATGAATATTTGTAAATATTTTCCTACCCCTGATGCCGCATGTCTGATGCGGCCCAACTAACTTCCGTATAACTCCCTGCAGCCTTGCTGCAAGAACTTTCATGAAAACCTTGTAGTCTACATTTGTCAACGTGATTGGCCTGTATCCTGTTACTTTAAGTAACGTACTTCTATCTTTGCCTTTTGGGATTAGTACTGTTTGCGCACGTTTGAACGATGGAGGTAAAGACCCCCGCTCGAGTGCCTCTGAAAATACTTCAAGCAATGCTATTGCCATATCCGTCTTGAACGCCTTGTAAAATGTCGCGGTAATCCCATCCGGACCAGGAGATTTGCCCGAGCCTAGTTCCTCAATAGCCCTCTCAATCTCTTCGATACTAATATTCATTTCTAATAAATTCGTTTCCTCTTTGCCTAGCCTCGGCATTTCTGCCAAAAAGTCATCCTCGTAGCCCGGCACCATTGGCTCACGACAGGCAAACAATTCTCTATAGTAACTTTCAAATGCCGTCATGATAACTTCCTGTTCTTTGGATATCTTACCATTATATTCTATTTCCAATATTTCATTTCCTCGAGCGTACGCCTTTTCATCTGATAAAGCTCGCTTTGTTGGTACTTCCCCCGCGAGATATTTTTCAGCACGTGCACGTATAATTGCACCTCTGTATTTATCCTCCTCTAAGCTTTCTAGTTTTCTTTTAATGACTTGCAGTTCTTGCGTCACCAAACCCGGATTAGCTGTTTCGATTCGCACCAAGTCTTCGAGCTCCTGCCGCAGACCTTGTTCATGTTTTTGAGCTTGATATTTTATATGCCCACCTCTTTCTATAGCGTTCAATTTTACCCTTTGTTTAAATAACTCCCATTTCTCTGCGGCACTGCGTAGTGTGTCATTAAAGAACTCCTCTATTTCTTTTTTTGTTTTGTCTATGAACACGTCATCCTTGATAAGCTTGGCGTTAAATTTCCACCTTTCCCACTCAAGTTTCCTTTTTTGCTTTTGGCCGATCTCGAAGGTCACTAAACAATGATCACTGAAAGAAACGGCATCAACATCGTAGTTCTCACAAAAAGGCGCAATCTCCGAACACACATACACTCGGTCTAGTCGTGCATGGCTGGTGCCTTGAAAGTGTGTGAAGTGCTGGCGACTTCCACCTCTTGCAAACTGTGCCACATCATTTAAAGAGAATTTGCTCACGCATTCTTTAAGATACACAGCACTTTCATCATTTACACTAGCAGTGGTTGAACGGTCCTCCTGATTAAGGACACAATTGTAGTCACCCAACACAATCAAGCACCTCTCACAATCAAAATACATACTCAATTCGCGAAAGAACAGACATCTTTCATGCGGCTTTGTAGGTGCATAGACACAAATAAATCTAAATTTGGCTTCCCCGTAAGAAAGATCGCACAAAACGAAGCGTCCTTGCAAGCAACTTGTAACCGTTTCAACGACAATGCCAATTGAATTTTTAACAAACAATACACACCCGGCTGATGTTCCCACCGCATGGCTCACGCATACATTGTACCTTAAAGAAAATTTTGCTACCAAGCCTTCGGTCGCTTCCTCTCTGCTAACCTTAGTCTCCTGGACCGCAAGCAAATCTAGGTCTCTTTCTTGCATTATGCGTTTGACCTGATATTGCTTGCGACTAGCCCCTAGACCCCGTACATTGAGCGTACCGACGCGTAATGGTGCAGGTATACTAATCATGGTGATTGTAAGCGCGAACCACCAGTACAACGCTTACCATGGCTCTACCCTGCAGTGGGAATACCGGGGTATTACTTGACGCGTCCCTGACCCCGAACCGGCGATGAAGACGCCGACCGGACTTCGGGGACATATTTTTTACCCTTGGCGCCAGCAACGCGATGCCACTGACGCTCCAGGCGTTTGAACTTGCGTTCGGAGCTGTCCTCCGTCAACTTCGGAATGCCTGTTCTGGGACGCTTCCCGCGTGCCGCGGTCGCCCCCGTAGCGTCTGCTTGATCTTCGGCCGTAGTGACCTCGGTGCTGTCACTCATGTCTTCCTCTTCACTTGCTTGACTTAAGGGCAGTGGCTCTTGCGTGTCGCCTATTTCGGTACGTTCCTCAGTTGCCTGACCACCAGGCTAACCAGGCGGCTAGCACATGGCAGGGCGAAGTCGAATTTGTCAACAACTCGAAGCAAAGGCATGAGTTTGACGTAATAGTTCTGCGGAAACCCGCAAGGGTGGACAGAAGT
This sequence comes from Dermacentor andersoni, assembly GCF_023375885.2. Classification (NCBI taxonomy): domain Eukaryota; kingdom Metazoa; phylum Arthropoda; class Arachnida; order Ixodida; family Ixodidae; genus Dermacentor; species Dermacentor andersoni. Next base: position 31,705,785 of record NC_092817.1, read on the forward strand.
GATTAATTAAGGGAAATTAGGGGAAATGCTAGCCGCCTGGTTAGCTTAACCCATGGCACGGTATACTCTGTTTCTCCCAATGGCTAGGCTATAGAATACCTGAAGCGGAGACTCATTTTGATTGTACATATAATGAGGTTCCTGTGCGGAAAAACCTCGGGCACATCGGTACGGTCCATGCTGCAGCTGTGCAGAGCACTGTTTCTGGGCTTTTTACGGTACAGCTTGCCGGTTTTGGCGAACACATGTAAAACAAACATTCTTACCCTCGAAACTTTGCAAGGCCAGGCTCTACGGACCAGTCATGAACTACCACGATGCGCCTCTACTAACGCGACAATCATGATTCCTAGAGACTACTTGGTTCCAACATATATAATGATTGACAACCTTAGATCACACATTCGACACCTGTGTCGCGTGCCCAGTCACTATATTGCTGCTTTGCCAGCACAAAGACCTCAAGCCGCATTTTCCAAACGTGTTGCGATACATCGAGGCTACCTTACGTCGGGATTTACACCAGCAGCAAGACCACCGTTACCCCTAAGGTTCCTACGACAACCACAAGTACGCCTCACGATTCCGGGAATTACGAAAAAGACCGGTCATTCAACAGTGGCTCTGCGTTTGTTCACACTGTCATTACTGAACGAGGCATATGAACAAAGAACGGACATTTACACCAATAATCCACCAGCTCCACAGGCGCTGTTATCATCCCGGCCTTCCAAGTTACAATTATTTTCAAAGTGTCCCATATAACGACCTCTACGGCAACAGAACTTACCGCTCTACGTGCCGCTGTTATTTACCTCGCACAAGCCAAACCTCGAAAGTGGGTCGTTTTTTTTGTGACTCCAAGGCAGCCCTTCAGAGTCTGCAGTCAGCCTTACAACGCAAGACCCATGAACAAGTGGCGTTTGAGGCCAGAGAGGTTCTCCATCAAGCCCTCATAAACGCACATTTCATCACTTTCCAATGGCTTCCGGGGCACTGTGGCATCATCGGAAATTACCCTTGCTAATGGTGCCGCCTCTTCAGCCCATAAAGAAACCCTGACAATTCCTATACCCTTATCAAGGACCGATGCTACGAGGGATCTTTGTTCACTTGCTCAAACCGAGACTGAAACTTTGTGAAACACCCAGATTTTCTCCAACTGCCGTCTCCACCGGCTGGAGCCTACACTGAACTTCCAGATTCCATCGAACTCCTCCTGCCGTGATGCAACTTTACTGTGCCGCCTCTTGTTAGGAGTGATATTAAGAAGGCCTACTCATCCCTTATTGGAATGTCCGACACACCGATCTGTGACTCGAGCAACTGTGAAGAGACAATCGAGCACGTGTTGTGTTTTTATAATCTCCATGCCAACAAATGCGACGTTCTTCAGAAGGTGTTAAACCGATTATATAACAGACAATTTTCAGAGACGAAGATCCTCGGTCCATGGCCCCACGCGTCTAAGGTTTACAAAGCGACGTGGGGACTGCTACGTTTCATGAACGCGACTGGCCTCAGTGACTGATTATGGGCGTGAAGTTTTGAATATCCGCACGTTTTCACATTGATAGAACCTTCTTTCCTCCTTCTCCTCTCTTTTCTTCCGCTAAACACCTTCCGCTGTATAGGGTAGCAAACGGGATGTATGTCTGGTTAACCTCCCTAGCTTTCCTTCCTTCCTTTTCCTTCTCCTCCTCCTACATCATCGGTAAAGGAATCCTGTAGGGAAATGAGGAACCATGACAAAGGCAAGGTTGTATAATCCAATAGAAAAAATATTATGGCAGACGTAGCGCGCTTGTTAGATTCAATCTTAGGTGAAGCTTTTCTGAGACTTTCGCATTAAAATCTATGCAAGGAGACAGACGATGCGTGCAAATTATGCAGAGCTCGCTCACCTGTTCGAATGCTGATTGAAACGTTTGGAAAGCCGGTAAAGAAATGCTATATACCTTTATGCCTTGTATATAAGTGTATTTACATTAATCGAGCTCACCGTGCAATATTATGCAATGTTTTTGCTTATGCACCGCATTCATCCGAACATCCTTGTCATGTAATGTTTATGTTTATGCGCCACACAGCTAACAAGATATGACAAAATGCAATGAGCAAGTCATGTGGATGGCAAAATGTGAGTCGTCCATGCAGAAATGTCACGATGATGATTGCGATGCTTGATGCTTGTCGACTTAAGAATGGAAAGGAGAGGCCAACGCAGAGATGAGGGTAAAAAAATACGCAAATGCATTTGAATCTTCTATGCCCATTGCGTCACAATGAAACAAAACCAGTGTACCAATCTACAAGGAGACGAGACGTGTGTACCCGCCTCCCCACCCCGACCTCGACCAAGCGCAAGCCACCAAGCTTCGCAGACTGCAGACCGATTCCATTCTCAGTCATTCTAGGCTTTATTTAATCGCTGGCGAGGATTACGACCCCGTCTGTACTAAGTGCGACCACGGAGTGTTCGCCACTCGGGCACACATTCTCTGGGGATGCGAGGGTAACCCTCCCCCACAATCATTACTGCCAGCTCCCTCCGAGGAGGGTTGGAACCAGCTGCTGACAAGACCAGACAAGAAAACCCAACTGGCACTCGTCTCGTGGGCCCAAGACGTCGCCCCCACCTGGGAGCCACACTAGGCCTACCTGCCCTAACTTCCAACCCTGCAGTGGCAAATAAAGTTGTTTATTCTCCCTCTCTCTCTCTACCAATCACGTGGAAGAACATATATAAGCAATATAAGAAATTCAAAGAAGCCGTTAAAAATTATGTGATTTTTCATTCAAAGATATCTGCGCTTTAGAGAAAGCGATTACCCGGTATTTTGTTACAGGTATTACGTAGTAGTTCATTGTTTCTAGTAGCCCGTTCTCCGAGTCAAAGATACTCGGACCGTGGCCACACCCGTCAATGGCACGAAAAGCGATTCGTGTGCTAGTACGCTACTTGAGGTGCACCGGCTTAAGAGACCCGTTATAGTGTCCCTGTGCATCCTCCCATGCGCACTCAGCGCTCACTGCCTCTCTTTTTCCCTCTTTATATTCCCCTTTCCCCCACCCCCAGTGTAGAGTAGCAAACCGGGTGCTCTTCTGATTGACCTCCCCGTCATTCCTGTCTCTCTGTCTCTCTTTTGTAAGCGCAGGGCCTAGGTTCGCACACTGGCGCTACATCCCAGTTCGCAATTCCGTGCTATGTAAACTTGAGCATCGAAGGGACAGTGCACAGGTTTGAAGAGTGTTGAAGCCGAAAGCGAGAAAAAATCAAATGCGTTGTTCAGTATCATGCGCTGTTCAATTAAAAGGTATGTGTGCTTTACAGATACCTATGAGGCTACGTTATATGTACAGGTTTAATGTCGTGTTATATTGTTTGATTACGAGGAACGGAGATGTGCTCACTCGCACTACTTTGTCAGTCAACATGGTAGGGTTAGAAAGGCCTGACCGGGCTACTATTCATCCATGTATACCAAGACATATTTCGCAAGAGTGTGACCGACTGACCGACGCTAAACGATGGATGACTGGAACAAGAAAGCTGCACCTTTAAAAAGTCTTATTTAACTGTATTTCTAAGTTAAAAATTATTGTTATTTTTCTTACTTACAGCAACGTAATTTGCTCTTTGATATATTCAGAATAATCGCCATGAAACTTGTTGAGTTTTTGTCTTTGCCATGACGTGCAGGTAAGAAGGTATAGTGGCCACAGCTAGGCGGTGGCTGGAGATAAATAAAGAAAATTGCGGTCGTATTAAACAGTTTACTTAGCGAACCTTTCGATGACGATATTGCGCGCGTTAAACACCACCGCACTTATTTTTTCCAATAGCTATGCCAATAGCAATAAGATGTATCTCCTTTTTAAAATGCGACATGTATGAAAAAAAAAAATAGAGTAACGGCTTGAGCACTATTAGAAATAGCAGCCTGTAGAATCACCTGCGAGCTTACCTAATGAATTCGATAAAAATTCAGAGTCCATCACTTGACTGCATGACTCCCAAAGCATTGAAATACAGAACATCGAGCTGAAAAGGATAATGAATAAAAGAGACTGCCGCGACAGTTCTGTCGACGTTCTCGTCGACGGAATCGTATTACGACATGCAGAATAAATATGGAGGAAGAAATAGAAGTACATCTCATATTAATACGAAAAGAAGTGCAGGCTGCCATGGAGTAACCTAAACGAAATGTAATTGACTTGTCGAACGATGGGACGGCGTGCTTGAAAAACAGAACAAGTACTACATAGCCACACAGAGAAACCTTGTGAAACGACGGCATTTATTCACCACTACTGGATTTTTCTCGGGCACCCGGAGGCCAATTTTTCGTCGGCAAAGCTCGTTAGGCATTGTGAAAGTTTCCTAGCGAAGTCGTTGACATTTATTACAGTTGTCGCGCATATTCATGCCGATTCTTTCCTTCTTTGCGCCATGAAACGACTAATTAAATATATCTTCATTGTGGGTTTTCTTTTTTCTTGATTCTCATTTTCCGCAAAGCCATTGTGTCGAAAGAAAAACTTTGCGGCGCTGTTACTTGTCACGGGAAAACAGGAGGGAGAAACTACAGCCAAGGCGACGTCCGCTTATTGAAATCTAGCAGTCGGTTTGTGCAGCATTACCTTACCTGCATGCACTTCTGGATTATTCGGTTTGTTTTTCTTCAGGTAATAAAAAAATGATCTTTCCAATAAATAATAGGAGTGCCGCTTGTGTGGAGTAAGAATACATCAAAGCTTACGCTATAGAAGACGTGCATCTCCTGGGATCTAGCCACTTTCATTTTCCCCCAAATTTCGCTCTCAGCTGAGTATAATTTTTGTTTTATTGCGATAGAAATTATATAAATAGTCCAGGCGGATTTCTGCCGTCGCCGTCGCCGTGAGGTTCCGTATAAGTGAAAGCGTGCGAGGGTAAGCCGGCGAACGCGGTTCAGTCTCGCGTGCGCGACCGAGGAACGCGGCCCGGATGCGTGCCCTCCCCTGTGGCGCGCGAGGCAGGGGGGTGAGGCAGGGAGGAGAGGCGTTATTCTCCGGCGGCTGCTACAGTGCCTCGATGTCATCCTCGCCCGCCACTGCGTACAGAGTGGACACGACCACAGCGTTTACTACGGTGTTGGCCACGCGAATCGCGGGCGCCGTAGTAGACTCCTTTGGCGGACGCCGTAGGGACGCATTGCCGGAGCTCGTGTGTCTTGAAAGCGGTATGCGACTTGGCTAAAGTGCGCACCGGTGCTGGCCTCATGTTCAAAGCGATCTGCGATGTTTGCAGAGTGCGCGTATCCCAGACCTCGACGCCCTTTCACTCTCCGGGAGCTCGAAGGTGCCCTGGCTGCTAATCTTTCTCGCTCGGCTCCCGGTGAGGACGCCATCACATACACTACACTCCGCGACCTCCCCGACCACTCCAAGGAATTCCTCCTTCAGACTTTCAACAATGCCTGGGACAGCGGCTGCTTGCCGAGCACTTGGACATCCTCCCTTATGTCTATGATTCCGAAGCCTGGCAAACCTCCCTCCCTTTCTAACCTTCGCCCTATCTCCTTGACGTCGTGTGTTGGCAAGACCCTTGAGCGAATGGCTTTGACTCGCCTCTCTGATTTTGTTGAGGCGAGAGAGTTCTTCCCCCATTCTCTTATCGGCTTTCGACGGTGCGTCTGTGCACAGGACATGTTCCTGATCCTCCAGCACACCTTTCTTTCACCCAACCCCAGCCAGATCCACGCTCTTGTGACTGTTGATGTCTGCAAGGCCTTCGACGGTGTGTGCCACGACCACATCCTGTCTCTTTACTACGCAGGGTGTAGCCTACACGGATGCCTCTTTCATAGCTCCTCGAGGTTCCTGCGGCTACGCTATCTACCATCCCCACCTCCCAGCAACTGAAACTCACACGAGTGGGCCGTACCTACACCCTCCAGATGCACTCTCTCTCGAGGTCCTTGCCATTGTACATGCCCTACAATCATTTCCCTCCCTTCCCTCGCTCCCAGAGTACGCGATATACACTGACTGCCAAGCCGCCATTCACCACATAGAGAACCGCACCCTACCCCATTCACTCCAACAAGAGGTCGAACGAGCGGTCTCCGCACTGCAACCTTCCACCGTTTTCCTCTGCTGGGTCCCTGGGCATTCGGGGATTGACGGCAATGAGCTGGCCCATCAGCTCGCCCGTGACGTTTTTAACCGGGCACCGTTGGTCCCCTGGTCGAGGCCCTCGAAGGATTCTGGGGGACTCTCCCTGCGCCGCACTATCAAGGAAGTTTACCTCCAGCTCCGTCTCGACAAGCGCTTCTACCCTCCCCCTCAGTCATCACTCACTGTGCCGGAGGCTCGCCTTCTGCGGTACATCCAAATGAATGCACTGGTTACCCCTTCCCGCCTCTTTCTCTATCGCTATCGCTCCGACCCCTCCTGTCCCAACTGCCCGTCTACTTATGCAGACCTATCCCATTGCCTATTTTACTGTCCGGCTGCTCAGCAATCAAGTTCCTATCCTCCCCCTTCGCTTTCCATCACCACCTGGCTCGACTGGCTTGGCGCAGAAGGTGAAGAAGAACAGCGTCGACTGGCCACCCAGGCGGTCGATATTCTCGGCCTGTAATTTTGGGCTGAATAAAAGTGTTATACTACTAGTGCGGGAAGCTTCGTGTGCGCTGTGCGTTTGACGTCTCATGCGCGTTGAAGCGACATATGCACGGAGGTCAATTGGCTCACGGCCGCTGCCGCGATTCCTAACTCCAGCGTTCTCACAGACAGTTTCCGCTGTCATCGAGCAAGATGTGCTCATGTTTACCTGTGCGCTCGTGACACCGTGCTGGTTAATTCAGTTAGAACACGTTGACGGCCTAGTTTGTTTGAATCCATGATAGAATGTGTAAGAGCGACTGAACAAGGACGTAGAAAGAAGCAGACACACAAAGACAGTGCTGTCTCCATGTACCTGTTTCTTTGTGCGTCCTCGAGTCACACTTAGACATTCTATCATAGTTAATTGAATTAGTAGACGAATGTTTAAAAGCTTATACGGCGGATAAAACTACTATTCTTACTTCATACAGCTATCTACCAATTTGCTATTGCAATCGGTTCTTCGCTTTTCCAGCGGAACTGCGGATTTTTTCCCATTAACATCGCTTATGATAATGTGCAATAATTCGAGCTCCTATTTTACATTTCTTACCTAGCGCTACTCTTATGCAAGTGCTCGGAAAAAATAGGGTCACATATTGAGGCACAAAACCTTTGGCATCTGCCTGACTTAAGGACTTCAGTTTTATGTGTGCTGTTTAAACAAAAGTTTCAGGAATAAGCTGCAAGTTAATTGCATGAAAAATCACAAATTACAACACGACTACAGTGACTGTGTACAACTACAGCCAAATACAAATTAAACGCTGCAGTTTATTAAGATGTTAACTCCGACCAACATGGTACAGAAAAGATCCGCGACATCTACTTAGAAAACTTCTCTATGCCGTTTGCCTCTTCACTTGCCTTGTTATACCGCTGAAGTTTATCCTGCGTCCCTGGCACCCGAACTTTCGCCGCTAAAAATACACGTAAGGCTGCGTTTATGATTCTTAATCCATAACTTTGGGCTCGGATCAGCCCCGAAATATCGTGCTTTCTTATTCTTATACACAAATGATGCACACGCTGGTGCTCGCAATGGTATTGACAACGTATCGACGACCCAAGTACCTGCATTAATATTATTAATGTGGCCCGTAGTGCTGGGTATCACCGCAATCAGTCAGCTCAGAGTCGCAATAAATCCGCGTTAAAGCAATCAATAAGTGCATAGTCTGCCACGACTGCCTTCGAGAGCCCACTACCTGTGGCTCTTGTCGCAGCAGCCACCACATAAACTAAATAGTGATAAATATCATTCACTTGTAAAGCTGGGGGACTCGTGAAGCGACAGTGAAGCACTTAGGTTCGATTATCATAAAACCAAACCTATTGTGCTTTACCAGCTTCATGATGTTGCAGTTCCTTACCCTAACCAACGCAGCGCTGAGATCTTGTCACATTGTGGGTAGGAGCAATTCAACGGCTAAACTTTTTGAGTAAAGTGTTAGCCTAAGTGTTGATGTTCCGCAGTCTGGCAAAAAATATTCTCTGCTACGCGTTCACGTACGCCTGTACAAATGAGTCCGCAAATCAAGCCTTGAAAGAATTAATGTGTGATGATGATAAATCTTTATTTGAGAAGGGGAGCAATATTCTATAATCTATACCTTGTCATTAGAAGAATCTCTGGGTCCGGACAGCCCGCCAATGGAAACTTACCCTGTCAACCTTTAATTGCCGAACTCTGTCGAGTGAGGCTACCTTAGCAGTACTCTTTGAGGAAGTATCAGACATAGTTTGGGATATCATCGGTATTTAGAAGAGCTGGCGAGGCTTATACGTTGCTGAATAGCGGCCATGTCCTCTGCTATAGAGGTCTCCCTGATAAGAAGCAATACGGAGTAGGATTCTTAATCCATAAGGACATAGCGGGCAACATTGACGAATTCTGCAGCATTAACAAGAGGACAGCAGTAGTCGTAATGAAACTTAATAAGAGGTATAGATTAAAGGTAGTACAAGCCTACGCTCCAACATTCAGTAACGACGATGAGGAAGTAGATCACTTTTATGAAGATGTTGAATTAGCGATGAGAAAAGTGCAAACGCGGCATACAGTAGTAATGGGTGACTTCAATGCAAAAGTAAGGGAAAAGCAGGAGGGCGAACAGGCAAATGGCAACTACAGCGTTGATTCTAGAAACGCTAAAGGAGAGATGCTGGTAGAATTCGCAGAAAGGAATAAGCTGAGAATAATGAACACCTTTTTCAGGAAGCGTAGCAAGAGAAAGTGGGCCTGGAAGAGGTCTAATGGTGAAACAAGGAATGAAATTGATTTCATACTTTCTGCCGATCCCAGCATAGAGCAGGATGTATAAGTGATAGGCAGGGTAAAGTGCAGTGATCATAGGTTAGTGAGGGCTAGGATTCACCTCAATTTGAAGAGAGAAAGGGTAAAATTGCTCAAGAAGAAACAGGTCAACTTAGAGGCAGTAAGGTTAAAGCAGACAAATTTCGGCTGGCACTTGCAAACAGGTTTGCAGCCTTAGAACAGAGAGATGATGATGATGACATAGAGGTAACGAATGAAGCCGTCACGAGGCTTCAGAGGCGGCCACTGAAGTGGGAGGCAAGACACGAAGGCAACCAGTAAGTAAGCTCTCCCGACAAAGAATGAAAGTGCACAACTCAAGAGATAAGATAGAATTTGCGGAACTGTCAAAACTGATCAACAACGCGAAAATAAGTGATACTCGAAATTATAACGTGAGGAAGACTGAGGAAGCCGTAAAAAATGGACGCAGCCTGAAATCAATGAGAAGGAAACTTGGCACAGGACAAACCAAGATGTATGCACTGAAAGATAAGCAGGTTAATATCATCAGCAATATCGAAGGTATAATAAATGCAGCGGGAGAATTCTGTACTGACCTGCACAGTACCCAGAGGACTCCGGAGAACTCCATTGGAAACGATAATGAACAGGATACAGAAACTCCTCCTATAACTAGTGATGAGGTCAAAAGAGCCTTGCAAGACATGAAACGGCGAAAAGTGGCGGGGAAGGTGGAATAACAGTCGATTTAATCAAAGATGGAGGAGACATAATGCTTAAATGACTGGCGGCTCTCTATACGAAATGTCTATCAACTGCAAGGGTCCCAGAAACCTGGAAGAATGCACATGTTATACTAATGCACAAAAAGGGAGACATTATAAAAACTGAAAAATTATAGGCCTATTAGCTTACTCCCAGTATTATACAAAATATTTACCAAGATAATATCCAATAGAATAAAGGCAAGACTGGATTTTAGTCAACCAAGGGTACAGGCGGGTTTCAGGAAGGGATGCTCTACAATGGATCACATCCGTGTCATTAATCAGGTTATCGAGAAACCTGCACAGTACAATAAACCTCTCTATATGGCTGTCATAAATTACGAAAAAGCATTTGATTTAGTAGAAATACCAGCAGTCATAGAGGCATTGTGTAATCAAGGAGTACAGACCGCTTACGTAAATACTTTGGAAAATATCTACAGAGATTCCACAGCCACCTTAATTCTACACAAGAAAAGTAGGAAGATACCTATAAAAAAAGGATTCACACAAGGAGACACAATCTGTCCAATGCTATTCACTGCGTGCTTGGAAGAAATATTCAAGCTATTAAACTGGGAAGGTTTAGGAGTAAGTATCGACGGCGAATACCTCAGCAGCCTTCGGTTTGCCGATGACATTGTTCTTTTCAGCAATACTGCGGACGAGTTACAACAAATGATTTAGGACCTTAACAGAGAGAGTGTAAGAGTGGGGCTGAAGATTAATATGCAGAAGACAAAGATAATGATGAACAACCGGGCAAGAGGTTAAGAATTCAGGATCGTCAGTCAGCCTCTAGAGTCTGTGAAGGAGTACGTTTACCTATAGGTCAACTAATTACAGGGAACCCTGACCATGAGAAGGACATTCACAGAAGAATAAAAATGGGTTCGATCGCATACGGCAGACATCTTGAGCTCCTGACTGGAAGCTTACCGTTATCATTGAAAAGGAAGATATACAATCGGCGCATTTTATCGGTGCTGACATATGGAGACTGACAAGGAAACTTGAGAACAAGTTGACTGCGCGAAGTGCGATGGAACGAAGAATGCTAGGCGTAACTTTAAGAGACAGAAAGAGAGCGGTTTGGATCAGAGAGCAAACGGGTATAGACGACATTCTAATTGGCATAAAGCGAAAAAAATGGCGCTGGGCAGGTCATGTAATGCATAGAGTAGATTACCGTTGGACGATTAGGGTGACAGAATGGGTACCAAGAGAAAGGAAGCGCAGTAGAGGACGACAGAAGACTAGGTCGTGCGACGAAATTAGGAAATTTGCGGCTGCTGGTTGGAGTCGGTTTTTAGCAGGACAGGGGTAATAGGAGATTGCGGGTAGAGGCCTTCGTCCTTCAGTGGACATAAAATAGGCCGATGCTGATGATGACAATGATGATGATGATGATTATGATGATGATGATGATGATGATGTCATTAGGGGAAAAAAGCTCAGCTTTACTTTATGGCAGCATACTCGTTGATCATGACCGATGTTGGCGCCTAGCGCGAAAACATTTAAACATCAATTTTTTTTTTCAATTTCTCTTCACCCGCCGCGGTGGCTTAGCGGCTATGGTGTTGCGCTGCTGCTAAGTACGAGTTCGCGGGATCAAATCGCGTCCGCGGCGGCCGCATTTAGATGGGAGTGAAACGCAAGAGCGCTCGTGTCCGTGCATTGGGGCCACGTTAAGGAAACCCAGGTGGTCGAAACTAATCCGGAGTCCCCCTCTACGGCGTGCCTCAGAATAAAATATTGGTTTTGGCACGTAAAACCTCATAATTCAATTCAATTCAATTATCTTTCTCGTATGTACTCATTTAGCAGTTGTGGTATACTCTGGAAATACGCTTACCATTATACAGTTAGCGCCATGCTTGAAAATATCATATATGTGATCAGCACGTACATGGCGTATTCGTCATGTATGGTATATGCTGAAAAAGAAGACGCTCTATCGCGCATGTTACTCGTAATGTACGTTAAGTGAGCACCTAGCCAATAGATGCGCGAATGCTGGAAAGAAGCTGGCTACTTTCAAAATTTTAACACGACATATGCACGGAAAATAATCGTGCTCCTGCTATTCAAGTCGCGTCGCTAAGCCCTGTATCTCATGTAACAGACACGGTCGCGTTTTCGAATGGTGATCACACATAACGCCTTTCCGACTCACTCCCGTGGCGACATCAATTCTTCGATATCGTTCTGCACTCGCGGGTGAAAGTATTTCTCAATTATTTCCGCTTTAACAGATAACCATATGGAATGCATTGAAAAAAGAAATACATTGATCGCAGCACGGATGCTGCGTCGGAAATGTGTCTGGCGTGCATGTTTTATGTGAGTACCGCCTAAACCGCAGCCGACGATGTGCAGCACAGGCCCTGCCGGGCAAGGATGTAATACTGAGTATAAGCGAAAGTTACGCATGTTCGTTTCATAATTTTTTTAGCGAATACATAACTTTACTTTCCCAGGGGACCATCTTATCGGAGAAGTAATGTAAATCACTTTTGTAGAGTTTGCTAGAAGTGTATGCTTACATTTGTTTTGAGTTTCTGCTTTATACTCTTGGCATACAGCGACAAAGGGAGAGGAGAAAATAGAGGGAGAGGAAGAGTGGGCATCAGTATTGGCGAACGGTGCTCACTCATGTTTCTGTTGAGTATTCTCTATATCAGTGAAAAGAAGCGGGCCCTACAAATGCCAGAACCACACCATAACACCATCAGACCGAGACAAATAGAATAAAAACTACTACAAATATACTGTAGCATCGACGTTAGCATGCATTCGGATGGCACCTTGTTAGAACTGACCGCAGCGACAGTAAAGGATGCGATGCCACGAGTGCGCCTCACTCGACAGCCGGGAAAGTTAGAGAAGCAAAACATGGTAAATAAATTTTTATATTCAAATTTATTTCTTCCCTGTCACCTGCTTTATCGTGAGCGCTCCAGTTGTGCTTTGTTTCCTGCTCTCTCAGCATTGAACAAGAATCCACGTTCGTCAGTAGAGGTGTGTTCGTATCGGCCATGCGTTCGAAAGAAACTTTCTTGCAAATGCGTCGATGGTGGTATAGACGTCTTTATATTAAAATACTGGCAGTCTGGTCCTGAGCAAATCCCACCAAAGCGACGAGGGTTGAGAGTAGTCTGGAGAGTCAGTGCCACTAAAATATGGCCACGACATCGCACGTTCGCGCACGCTGGCTATGTTGGCATGCATTTTTGATTTCCTACGGGGCATGCGCCGTCAAGCGAAACAGCCTGAGTGAGGCTGCAGCGAAGCTGGCTTATCGATTCGCATTCCCTGTGCGCCAACCTTCGTTAGGCAAACACGCCGGGGAGGTAGTTTTTCGGAACGGAAAATAGCAATAAATGTAGCAGAGACGTAAAAACGATTCCGCAACATGTGAGATGAGCTAAGGAATACCACAAGGAAGCTTGCTACAGAGGGCGTATTTGAGGGGTTGTTACCTTTGTCACGTCGTCTTTTAAAGTAGTCAGAAAGCTTTTCCTCTCCATGTGTATGCGCATATAAACCTTGCACTATACCTCTCCGTTGAATATAAACTGTCTGCAGTATCATTACCTGCTTTTAATGTTTAAAAGTTCATTAAAATTGTGCATCTTCGCTTGTGCTCCCACCTACAGTCCTCTTTCTCTTTTCTTGATTCTCCCTCTTTTCGTCTTTGTGTCCCTTTCCCCCAGAGAAGGACAGCAAACTGAACGTGCTCATAGTTAGCTTCCCTCCTGTCTCTATCTCATTAAAATCGCGCTACGAGTCAATCTTCGCCATCTTGAGATTCTACATAGGTAACACAATGTCCGCAAGTTTCTGCCAATCATTTAAATAGGCGGCTTCGCACTGCCCCAGTAATCTCGTTTGGAACGGTTGCGAAGCTTTCTCAACTAGTGCATCCACTTGATTTATTATTTGCTGCTTCGCTTGACAAGCACGTGAGCACATTTATTTGCAGCGCCTTTAAGCGGAAATATGGGTGGGAATATTAGCAGGAATTTCCGCTCACCTACACTACATGATGCACCAACAGGCCCAAGAGCCTGCGCTTCTGAACTGTATTTATTTGTGTTTGTGTGTATTTTATTATGCTTTGAATAGTAGCAATGCCAGACCAGCAAGCATAAACAACCGCTTATGCTAGGAACTCCCGCTCATGCTAGGAATGGCCAACATTTCTGCGAACAGAACGCAATCCTACTGATAAATAGTTTCCGCAATTTAGACTGCGGAGCAACTTATTGCATGGGTAATAGTGCGAAGAGCGTGCTACCTTTGGCATTGGTTTCTGGACTACGAAGTGCACGATTTATTCGCCAATGTTCCAGGTCATTTCCGCGGTTATTGCTTTCTTCGGCCTTATACTGCTTGAATTTTTTTACCTTTGTAGCCCCCGTTGCTTTCGTTATGGCGTTGCATTTCAATGGTAAAAAGAAGTTCATACCGAGCCATAATGAACCGTGGGTATTCTCCCAGCTGCGGTAGAACGAGCTACGAGCTCCACGGAGCACTTGGGTGGGTAGCTGTGAGTGCTCTGCATCGTTCTTTACTGGGCTTGCTAGGATTTATTTTCCTTCGGGAGACCGAACAGCGTTCGCGAAAATACCTCCACGCCTCTGCAGTTTCAACGAACTCACAAAATGATTCGTGATATACGTGTCACAAAACTCTGCAAAAAACAGCGGGCCGCCGGCGAGAGCGGCCACTCCAACAACCGGGCTGTGCAGGGGTCGCACAAACGAGAGCTCTCTTGAACATCAGTGTGCCCAATGTGGAGACCAGGTTGCAGCGATGCCGCCGCATCGACTGCAGCCATTCGAATGCCACTCGTCGGCGCGGCGCATAGCGTGCGCCTGTCCATAACGATGCGCGTTGCGAGAGCCAGGGCAACAGAGGCGCCCCGTTCCAGAAACGCGACTCCTAATGGCAGCTACAGGCACGGGCGTCACCGGGGTGCAAGCGTGCAACGTACGAGTGCGTGAAAACAGGCCGCATACGCGTAGAGCAAATAGGCGCGCGTGCCTGACGCAGCTCTCTCGCAGTTCTGCGGGGCCAGCCGGTGGCTGCGTGTGAAGTGTGCATTGTTTAATTACGAACGGTACATATATACGCACGCGCCGCGTGAAATGGGCGGAGCGATTTGCGCGAGACTTTAACGAAAGCTAACTTTGGAAACCTTCGAACGGTTCGGCGGCGACGCGGAGTCGCTATTCTGTCGGTTGGTATTGCGCCTCATTTGTGTCCATCTCGTCTTTGATGTGGCGACGCCGGAAATAGTTTTCGATAGGAGATGTGGCGCGTTGTGAGCACAAACGGCGTGTAGCTTCCGCATTGGGACGCAAGAATATTCCAAAGGCTGGGCCGTAAGCGCAGTATCATCGATGTTTAAAATAATTATGTTCAAGGCTGATATTTTAGGTTCAAACATTATTATCAGAGGTTAAGATTAGGGGCCCTACAACGTAAAAGTATTCCAATATGGTTTTATTCCAGTCTTCTGACGTCAAATTTACGTAACCGCCGACGCAGGCATTCGGCACTGACCTGCAGCGTTGCTCACACAGCCCGATCAACTTTTGTTACTTATGACTTTTGTTAGCTTTAAAAGCGAATAGTATTGTCTACCTTGACAAGTTTTTCTTATCAAAGTTATCTAATTGGCTATCATGAGGCGAGGAGCACGCAAAAGTGAAAAGATTTCATTTGGGGCCGAGCAAGCGTAGTGTAAGGCGATAACCAGATGAGGAGGGGAATGCCAGCGTCTGCAATTGGTCCACTTCCCCTTACTTAGCTCTCTATGGCTGGTCAAAAATCGTGGCTGCGTGCAACGTCAGGTTAAAATTCTGCTCAAACGGACGTTCAGCGACGAAGTACGTTGGCAGAGATATGTCGTATACGTGGCCAAAAGGCTCGACATCCTTATAGTGCCACGTAAAAAAAAAAGTATTATGTGCCAATAAATCCGTTCTCCCCAACAGCTCCGAAAAGCCAGTACCAGAGCGACTGGCAGGCCGACGACTGTTATTCCTATCAGAACGGGGCAGTCTCCGGCTATTTCGAAAAAAAGTTCAGTTCTGTTCTGAATATGCATCCTTAATGCCTATGCGTGACCACATCGACGGGTGCAGAGCTTGCGGAACGCCGTGCCGTACTTGACTTCATTAATCAGGAACCACGGCAACAATGGACAGTCTTTACTGATTCGAAGTCAGCCCCTCAGTGCATACAAAGCCCAATGTGTCACGGACCCAATGAACAGCTGGTCTCAGAAACTTGACAGATCTATCATTGCAGCCATGACAAGGGGCACAGCATGATGTTTCAACGGCTTCCAGGACGTTGCAGCATCAGTGGGAATGACCACGC
The DNA here is from genome assembly GCF_023375885.2 of Dermacentor andersoni. Taxonomy (NCBI): domain Eukaryota; kingdom Metazoa; phylum Arthropoda; class Arachnida; order Ixodida; family Ixodidae; genus Dermacentor; species Dermacentor andersoni. Next base: position 31,721,886 of record NC_092817.1, read on the forward strand.
CGACAAAGCCACATGAACACACAAGAACATGGCTACATGAACGTGGCCAATGTGTATTGATTCCGCTTTCGCAAACAGACGCTGCGGTTAGGCTGCGATTGATGTTACGTGAATGTACTTTGCACCTGCGTGACTCGAACGTTTGCACCCTGTGTCGTGTGCCTTTGTTGTCTCTGGATGTACGGATACAACTACCGTCTGGGTTACCACGACTTGAACAGACCGTTCTGTACCATCTGTGGTTAGGCGTTGCATTTACCAACTCTTATGCCTTCCTTATTGGAATGGCCAGCAGCCCCACGTGCGACACATGCAGCTGTGAAGAGACACTCGCACACATTATCTGTGTCTGCCAGCACTATAGTAGGCAAGTGATGTGCAGAGTGTTGGACCAATTGGGGAATCGTCAGCTGTCAGAGCTAAAAGCCCTAGGTCAGTGCTCCCAAAGAACATATGCGTAGAAGGCGTTAGTCGCGTTACTAAAATTCCCGATGTCTACAGGCCTTGCCATCAGACTTTAAAAACGCCGTCCCCTACCAATCTATAGTGTACGCTGTTTATTTGTGCTTGTCTCTCTTTCCTTCTCTATTTCTTCATTCCGCTCTCTCTCTCTTCTTATCCCCCCTACTGCTTCCCCCGGTGCAGCGTAGCCAACCAGAACTACCTCTGGTTAACCTCCCTATCTTTATATGCATTGTTTTGTGACTCTAAGACAGCTCTTCACAGTATCAAGTCTGCATTACCTCACATAACTTACGCGCAGATGATATCCGACATCAGGGAAGCACACCCCCATGCTCTGTAAAGAGGGCACAACATTATCTTTCAATGAATACCTGCTCACTGTGGCATCGTCGGCAACAACTTTGCTGACAGGGCTGCCCGGTCTGCCCATAAAGACACACAGAGGCGTCCAATACCTTTGGCGAGGCCGGGCAATGCCATGGAATTTCGCCTGCTTGCACGCAAAAAGTCGCAAGATTTCTGAATTTCAAGTCCCTTCAATTGCCGATTGCATAAGCTTGACCCCACGCTACGGCTATAACTGCCATCTATTCTTTCCCGTGGCGAAACAACCTTGCTGCGTCGCTTGTGGCTGGGAGTGGCGTTCACGAACGCCTATTCCTATCGTATGAGAATGGCCGAGAGCCAGGTGTGCGACTCCTGTAGGTGCGAGGAAACCATCAAGCACCTATTGTGTACCTGCCCTCGCTACGACCTACAATGCCTCTCTCTGCGGGCAACTTCAAATCCACTTGACTCGAGACCGTTCTCAGAGTCAAAGATACTCGGACCATGGCCACACCCGACACTGGTACGAAAAGCGGTTTGCGCACTAGTACGCTACTTGAAGTGCACCGGCTTAAGAGACCGTTTATAGTGTCCTTGTGCATCCTCCCACACGCACCCAGTGCTCTATCTCTCTCTGTCTCTCTTTTCCTCTATCTAATAACATTTCCCCCACACCCAGTGTAGGGTAGTAAACCAGGTGCTCGTCTGGTTGACCTCCCTGCCTTTCCTGCCCTTGCTCTCCATCTCTCCCTCTCTTTCTATCTCTCTCTCTACACGTCAATTTAAGGGGGTGATTTTCCCACTTTCGTGACATCGCGCGAAAACGTTTGACCAATGGTGAAAAAGGCGTAGAACAGAAAATCATTACTTTCCCTTTGTTCTGTCTAATCATTCGTAATGAGCGTGTAGCCGTAATATCTGTTTTTGCGGTTTTCGCGACGTCACGCGACAAACAGGTGAAGTGAGAGTGGCGGAAAAGATCTTGGCCAATCGTCGAGGGCTGATTGCAGAAATGGAACAGAAGCCGTTTGGAATAGTGATTTGCGTTATAGCGCCCCAGACTGCCACACCGCTACAACGAGCAGCTTCATCGAGGATCATATTTATACATTATTTAAATGTGCGGAGGCATTCTACAGCGCACATTTTGTAGTCCTAAATGTAGGATTTAGAGACAAAATGTAGACTTCAAGAATAACTGTATTTCATAATCACATCGCATCCATCACAGAAGCAGTAATTACGGACGCAAACCCATACTTTTGTATACTTCAAACGTTGAATGAATGAGTCAATTGTGTTGTGTTACGTGCCAAAACAACCATTTGATTATGAGGCATGCAGAAGTGGGGGACTGCGGATTAATTTTGACCACGAGGGGATCTTTAACGTACCCCCTATGCAATGGACACGGGTGTTTCGATGCGCAAGCATTCTTCGACGAGTACCGTAGCAAAATCTGTCTGACCCTTGGCGCCTTATATCTGCAAAATAAATGCATAACTGGTGAAGCTAACATACGTAGTCGTTATAATAGCGTAATAGTAGATGACTGATAGCGTTAGAAAAAAGATATTTCTGACTGAAATTCAAACCATGGAACGCAGCCTTGCAGGCCGGTGTCGGTGTGAGCCACACACAGTAAAATTATTACGTCGCCATGGCCGCGTCAAAGTCATCACAAAAAATAAAAATAAAAAGTTAACACGTGTAATCGTTATAATAGTCTAATAGTAGAGGATTGGTAGCTTTAGAAAAATAAATCAACAAAAAAAAATACTGGCGACGTCGCTGTCGCCGCGTCAAGGCCACCAAAAAAGAAAAATAAGAGAAAGGAAAATGGAAAAACAAACACTGTGGTGCAGCAAAAAAAAAAGGAGTTGTGACGGCGTTTCGACTCAGTTGATACGATAGATCTGCAAAATAAATGCATATGTGGGGCGCTATAACGTAAAGCTATTCCAAACTTTTCTATTCCAATTCTGCTATCAGCCCTCCACGATTGGTCAACAACTTTTTTCGACCACCCCCACTTCACCTGTCTGTCACGCGTCGTCACGAAAACCGCGATACCTCCCCATCTGATATGATGTGTGCACACTGATTATGCATGATTCGACAGAAAAAAGAAAAGCAGTTATTTCTGATTCGACCCCTTTTCGCCCTTAGCCCTCGGCTATTGGTAAAAAGTTTTCGGGCTGCACCCACTTCACCTGCCTGTCACGCAACGTCGCAAAACCGCAAGAACTCACCGCGTCAGAATGACGTGTACGCGATGAAGATGCATTAATATGCCGAACAAAACTGAATTGTCTTCGGAATAACCGCAGGCTGCCCCGTTCCGAAAGGAATAGAAGGTGGCTGCCGCCGATCGCTCAGACGCTGGCTACTCGCACCTGTAATATAAACCGAGCGTATAATAAACCTTCTTGCGTGGCCTTGTAACGTTTTCGAGCCCTTTCGGCACGTTTACCCCCTCATTCTGCCAACTCTTCTTTGCTGAGGGTCCGTTTTAGCGTCATTCTTGAGCTTCCGTTGCATGCCGCCGCGATTTTCGACCGGCCACCGCAAGCTAAGTAAGGGAAAACCGACCAATCGTAGACGCCGGCACCACCCTCTTCATCCGGTTGTCGACTTTCAGTGCAGTGGCTCTGCCCCATCGAATCCCTCTCCACTTGAGCGTTCTCCTCGCCTCTTGTCAGCCAATTAGATACGACAAGCCAATCAGTGTAGGCAATGTTATTCGTTTTTCAAGCAAACAAAAGTGACCTCCTATGAACGAGGAGAGCGTTTGATTGGTCTGTTCAGACAACCCTGCGGGTGACCACCCGGTGCTTGCGTTGGCGGTTACGCAAATTTGACGTCAGGAGATTGGAATAGAAACATATTGGAATAGTTTTACGTTATAGGGACCGTGGTCAAGTTAACACATGTATTCTCATGTAATCGCATGTAATCGCATGTAACACGTTACTCTCAAGCAAGTTATTTAAGTTAGACGACCGGATGGGGCGGACAGATCGCGTCGGTCTAGTAGTGTTCATTCGGTTTTCTTTTTGTGCGTGTTTAGTTTAAGTGTGTGTGGTTGCTTGGTAGACCCCGTTAAAAAAACAAATTCAGTATCACTTTGTGTGCACATCGCTGCACTGCGTGATGCCTCTGTGCTAAACAAAATACTGTCATTGAGAATTAATGACAGCAATGAATGGATACTCCAAAGGCACGTGAAGATATTATTATGTTTTTTGAAAGGTGATCTTTATTGGGGCTTTCAATGCGATTAGCATTCTTGAGATACTTCACGCCCTTTGCGGCATCTATGTTTCTGCCTGTGTGTCTGATTCCCCAACTGTTTTCCCACCAATTAGCGTCACCGTGTGGGCCATAGTCTAATGAGTGTAGCATTGGACTGCTTTGTTGAAAAACCTGGTTCGAAACCAACTGCCAGACCAACTTGGGTAACTCGGTGTGCGACAGTGGGCACCTGCCTCTCTTCAATAAATCTATTTGACGCCATCTTAAGTCATTGGCCATGTGCCACTTTACAGTGAAGTCCTTCAACGGTGTGTCACTAGATTGCTCCAAAACTAATCTCATTTACGTCGACATTCATCGTGAGGTAGGTTCTGCCAGAAATTTTTATTTTCAACAGCACACCAAAATGCTCCCTAATGAACTAGTTAGAAAAAAAGCTCAAGTTCACGATGGTCTAATTTCACAGGTGTCAGACATGCATCGCGAAGACGCGATAAAGTCTTCTGCTGAAATTGAGCATTTGAAGCGCAATGCGGCTTTTTTTTTTTCAAACAAACGGCAGTTTGAATATCACTTGCACAAGAATGACAGGCTCTTCGAGTTTTGTATTCTGTCTTATTTTATACTTTTGTACAATGACATTGAAGAACCTGCACGAAGTCAGGCGGGTTCACCGAATTTCAGCTCGCCGTCGGGTGCACCCTGCATCCGGTGTCGCTACACTTTCACGTGTGTCTGCCGCCGAATGACACTTACGCCCAGTGACAGTCACTTAAAGCGAAACTGGTGAGTTAGCCCGTGTGGCATTTGTATGGGTTAATTAGGTTAGTTATAGTCTGTGCCAAACTAAGAATGAAGTGATAGGTAAACCGCCGCCCAACTGAAAGAGAAGTTTGACAGATTTTTCAGGCAATTCTGCTCGCTTATCTCCGTGACGTTACGACCTAAGAAAACCTTAAGTCACGACCGTCTCTCGGGAACTATGTTTTGTTAAGGCAATCTTGCCTCAGGAATTCAAGTAAGAGGTGACGTACTGCGCAAAATAGAGCAAGAAGGACGAAAACACAGATACGACATAACGCAGTTTCCATCCTCTCTTTGCGTTATTGTTGTTGCATTTTGCGCGGTGCATTACTTGTTCGGTGCGAACAAACTAATCCACAAAAGAGTAACTATACTCAAAGAAACTCATTGCCAACTTTGTTGTGCCAGACCACTTAGCTTGCTGCTCTGCATAACAACGCCCAGCAGCCCTGTACACATTGCGAATTAAACTGACGCCTCCAACGGCCACGTTGTTGTCCATTGCCTGTTCGCTGCCATCAAAATCTATAAGGCCACCTGCCGGCCGAGGCTTCTTGATATTCAAATAAGGCAACCCCCAATCCCATTGTTTGGTGAACGTGAGCAAGGAGCAGCGGAGATTTGGGGAGGCGGGGCTGGTGATTTCGCAAGTATGAGATTTCGTCTACAAGAACCCCGCATGGTTCCCTCTTTGTCGCACCGTCTGCTATGAATGACGTGATGGGCGCTGCGAAGCTATCTTTTCGTAGAAAACACACACACAAAACAGGGAAAAAAACGAACACAATGCTACACGTTACAAGACAATGAAACAAAAGTTGCAGAACAGTAGACAAGGATAGTGAAACAATGAAGGAATAAATTGAGCCACAAGGAAAACGTGAAAGTCAAAGTAGAAAGCAATGCAAAATGAAAGACGGCGAAAAATTAATAAATACATAAAGAAAGAAAAGAGAGAAAGAAAGAAAGGAAGAAAGAAAAGTGCAGGTGACCCGTGTAAAAGCGCCAAGGGGTGAGCCGCTGTTGCTGAACAAAGAAACCAGCGTTCACGTGCACAGATGCCATAGAGAAAAGCAATGGTGGCAGAAAACGACATGCGAATTCTGCTTGCGCAGAAAACGCTGCGGGGAAAGAAAGAAAGAACGGTAGTGTCAGAAAGCACTGCTATTAGAGGCGTCGGAAAACACGCAAGATAAGCAAGCCTTACAGAGAGAGGAAAAAAGAAACAATGTGCTCGCGCAAAAGTAAGTCATACACGCAGAAAGAAGGAAGTGGGAGGAAAAGGGAACAGGCGACGACTCTGGAATGTCAACTCTCGAATGTCAGGAAAGAACAAAAAGCACTTGCGGGGGAAAAGCGGCACGGGTGGCGCCTAGAATGCCGATGAATAAAAAGGACAGCGCCGGGAAATAAGAAATAAAACCTAAACTGACTCGCGCGGAATGCTGAACAACGGTGCAAAATAACGGCTGCCCCGTTTCGGCCATCGATTTGTCCCCTAAATGTATGCACATATAAATCACGTCGGCGCTGTATTTCATCGGTTCTACGAATATAATACTGATATCCGACCCCCTCCGCCCTTTACGAAATCCCCCCCCCGCCCACCCCTTCCCCTCACCCCCACCTTCCCGCTTTCTGTCTTTTGTCTCGAAATTCAGCGACGACTACGGAAGACCGGTAATGCACAGGAAAGCAACGCGAACGAACAACAGAAATAAATAAAATAAAATGTCGAAATCTAGCCCGAATGGTGCTTATACGCAGATTGCCCCACGCGGCTTAAGGTGTCCGAAACGTCCCGTAAGTGGGAAGCTGCATCGGGAACAGGGCAAAAGACAGTTCGGGAAGGAGCAGTATTTAACGAAGAAACAGTCTCATACACTTCGTCTTTCACTTTTAAGGGAAAAGCGCAAGAACAAACAACAACATCAAGAATCATGCAGATCCCAACGCACATGTAGGAATTTACGTGGAGCGAAGTTTTAGTGAAGTCGGTTGAATAAATACTAAATAAAGCTAAATGTTACTGAATTACTAAAGCACCAAACAGACGACACAAGAAGAGACACGGACGAGCGCTTACTAACAACTGATGCTTTATTGTCAGAAACACACAATATATACGCAAATCTCGCAGCGCAACTCACGAGTTGTCGAAAATCACCCGGTAACAAGGCAAAAGGCGATAAAACGATTGTAAAAGATGACGTTCGCGACAGTGACACGTGGTGTATAGGGCCAAAGGACCATAAATGATAATGGTTACGCGATACACAAAACACCGCCGTAAGGGATTACCCCATTAAAATTAAAAGATTAAGATTTTTCACGAAGCGCAGGCGGCGCAGCAACGTGCTCAGTTCTAACTAAGGGCTTCTAAAAAGGACCATTTCAATTTTATACAGAATTTTTGATGGTTCGCTGATGCATTCCAGGCCCTTCCTTTTAATGTGGAAGGCTTCCTTCAGCTCACAGGCAACGCTGTCTCGACTTCTGTCCAAAACAATGGTATCTCTTAGGCGAGGCTTGCACCCGCACTCATTGTAATGGATGGCCATATTGGAACCAGTTCCTTTTTCCTGTGAGCGTTCATGTTCTTTTAGCCTTTCATTTAAACGTCGCCCCGTTTGTGCAATATAAACTTTTTTGCATGAGAGCGGAATTTGATAAAGCACCCCTGCCTTGCAACTGACAAGGGGATCGGTATGCTGGGTTCCGCAGGTCGCGCGTGTTGTTTTTGGTTGTTAACGCGAGCGCACAATGTAGCAAGTTTTGAAGGGGTTGAGAAAACAACCGGGACTTTGAATTTACTCGCGACCTTTTTCAGATTGTGAGCTACACGGTGAGAGTATGGTATGACTACGGGTCTTAATCTCCTGGTTTGTTCTTGCGTGTTTAAAAACGTTATCATATCTGAAGAGATTAGGTTGCAACAAGCTTGGCATGCTTTCATCTTCTCTCATTGAAGGAGTAAATGATTCAATCCGATGAAGCATGGCCTTCTTTACACGATCAGATTTCGCGATCAAGTCAATCATATTTCGCGCATTGTTCTTTGCAATATGGGATGTTATAATCCCTAATTTACTAGATGCCTCGGCGCAACAGCACTGATGAAGGAGCTATACAACAAACGAAGACAAGAACTTCTGCCTAAGTAGCCATACTGGACATTGAACTAGGAACATAGACCCGTGTTACAGAACCACAGTAACACAATCAATGAGGAGCTTATCAAGTAAAAAGTTGGCTGTTCCGCCTGAGAGGCGAAGCGTTGACAGTGATAGCAAGGTTTAGCATTGTACTTCAACTCCTCGGACGCTGTCGTCACTACACGTGGGTACGAAATGACTGGAAGTAGCCTGCAAGGTAACTTAAGCTTCTTCAAGAAGCCCAGTTGCTGGAAAATGCACAAAGAAAGCTTCGTTAAACGTGAGGGTAACATTGTGTACGAGCTACCTTTTCCTGTGGCAAGGATACACTGGGCAGACGGGCCGTCGCGTAAATGACACGATACGCGCGAGCACGCAACTCTTCTGCGAACGGTAGGCACGGGCCATCTGGCCTTTCGCTGCATGAACACAACGCAGTGTGACAGGAACAGGTCTGACGCAAACAACTCGCGAAATAATTGAAGCGGCGAATTGCTAATTTGAGGGACACTTGTATTAGTGCGCCTTCAATCAGACTGTAAAAAGAGAGAGAGAGAGAGAGAAAATAGAGAGAATCTGATTTTCTAAACAAGACACAGAGTTTGGCTCGACGGGGTTGGCCCCACAGACTGGCCTCTTAATCTTTCAACCACTATACCTCTTGTTCACGATATTTTAGCTTAAATTTCGACACATGCATCTTTGCTGTTTCTAAAGCACTAATCATGTACAAATTCGCCTGCGCGTGATCTATCTGTCTTCTATATATAGATATACCGCTTAGGAACATATGCCAAACGTTGGAAGTTAGCGCTGTGTCCGTGTCGTTCCTTTCAGTCCTCTGGTCTTATTGTGCGCTGAAGAATTACAATAAATTCCCATCATGCCCAAGCATACGCCTTTTCACGCTAATTAAGCGGAATAAGAAGTGACAAAAGAGTAAAAAAGACATGTAAGGACTATTTATAGATTGGCGGTACATGGCAAGGAAAAAAAGACATGACTGGGAGTAGAGAGAGGGAGATGAGAAAGGGGAAAGGCAGGGAGGTTAGCCAGATGGGAAGATCTGGTTTGCTACCCTACGCTGGGGAGAGAGGGTAGGAGAATGTAAAGTGATAGCCAAGCAGAAATAAAGAAAGAAAGGAGCATAGACATACATGCAATCACAGTCGGTCACTGTCACCGCACACCGTCACCGCACAGCACAGTAACACTTGCAGCACTATAAAAATCTGTACAGGCTACAGCCGCTTGTCCAGTTCTGTTGCCCTTAAAAACTGCAACAGTGCCCCTATCGCCCTCCACTGCGATGGTGCGTGAATTCGGCATTCTAAAATAAGTTCTTCTATTAGAGGTCTTTGGTGGAATTGCGCTAGGCGTCGTGTGATGGCTGTGGAATGCAAAGGACTTAGTGAAAGCCATAATCGCGAAGCTACCCTGACTGGGAGTAGCTTAACTATGGAGAGGTAGTGATACCAGACATAAAAATAAAGAATTGAATGATTGCCGTCAAGCAATAATTAATTAATTCAGGAAATCGATGCGGGTGGTATTAGCAGGAAATATTAATGCCCGCATGTAGGATTTAGACGGATATACTGATTGCAATGGTTCTCTAGTGCTGGATCTCTGGGATCAACAGAATCTTACAGTAGTTAATAGGGATGAAAAATGTCATGGACACTACGCCTTACAATCAGAAATGGTCTACAAAAGACTAGACGAAATGACAGTAGATGAAAATGGAGAGACAGCCTGGGTAGCGATCCTAAACGTTTACACTAAAAATTTGGCAAGAATAGTAACACAAAACACGAACTAATAGCAGCGGAATGCTTCAAAATTAATGAAAGGCAAACAGCAGAGATCGCAAAAAAACCTAGAGAAGAAAATGTAGGCACTTTCCTACAACAGTCTGGGAATATAAGGAACTGGTAGACGTTCTGCAGCAGGAGATAAGACAGAGACGGCAAAAACATTGTTGTAGTGGAAAGAGGAAACCACGCAAATGGTGGAACAAGGAAATATAGCAAGCAGGCGTCTAGGGATCATTGAGAAGCCAAAAAGTTGAGATTACACGAAGAGGACCTCCTTAGATGGAGTGAGTGAGTTTAGTTAGAGCTTTATTTAGTCCTTAGATGGAACAATTACCTACAAAAATAATGGTGGTGAGTGTGCTCGTGAAAGAGAATGTACAAGTGAACGTTCGGTCCATAACATTCGCAAAAGAGACAAAGGCACGTCAAAAAGATTTTGCAACGATGTGAGAGCACTCGTAGTTCCATTTGAAAGAAAGAGAGGGATATAAGGAAGGCAGAGATGTTAACCAGTCAAGAGTCCGGTTGGCTACCCTATGCTGGGGGAAGGGAGAAGGGGAAGAGAGAGAGAGGACGGATACGAGCACGGACAGTACTACAGTCAAAGCCGCTCGTACAAACCAGACGTTCTCAGAAAGCACAAAAGGCAGTGAGGGAGCTCGAACTAAATATTCACAAGCGGCTAAAAGCGTTGAACACGGTAACATCTTCGAAGGAAAAATGAGCTGTAGTACATCAGGAAGGTTATTAGAGATAACTTCGGCAAGAAAGAAAGCATAGTCCCGATGCAAACAGATCCAGCAACAACAGAGAAGCGTGACAGATCAAATTTTAGCATATAAAACATTCACTGGAAGAAAGCAGAAGGAAATGCCCCTTCACAGCCCCAGGAACCAATGAAATTCCATTGCAGTTAATAATAGAATTCAAGAGGCACTTAGTTATCCCTATGTGGATGAATGCGACACCAATGCGACCACCATGCGATGCTTAGACATTATGCCACGGCACGGGGACGTGGATTCGACTCGCACCGAAGGTCAAGGGTTCGATTCCCATCATAGGTCGTGGGTTCGAGTGCCTTGGTTAACTCTACGTTAATTCACTGTGCATAATTAACGTCGTCTTAGTGAGCACCAGTGGTCATGGGCTTGGCTGCCTTAATTAACATTGTCTTAATTAAATGTGCCCTCATTAACTTCACCTTTTTAACACCAAAGGTCGTGGGTTGGATTCCCACCAAAGTTCATCGGTTGGACTCCCACCAAAAGTCGAGGGTTCGACTCACAACAAAGGTCGTGGCCTCGAGTGCCTTAATTAACCATATCCTTCTCTGTCACCTTTGGTTAGGAGTTACCTTCACAAAGGCATACTCTACATTAATTGGAGCGACTGACAGTGCAGCATGCGAGGTCTGCGGCACCGAAGAAAACATCGACCACCTGCTGTGTCACTGTCCACGATACACCCCAGAGAGACAATAACTTGCCAAAGCTTTCCAAAAACTGGACAATCGGCCGCTTTCTGTGCAGGTGCTGCTGGAACACCGTCCACGTCGTCCGTCGGCCCATAAAGCGGTGAAGGCGCTTTTGTGCTTCTTAAGGACGATGGGCTTGTGCGACCATCTGTGACTATTAATGCCATTTCTGTAAGACTACACACGTCAGCGGACTCACCCCAATTTCGTTCTTTCCTTCCCTCCTTTCTCTCTCTGTCATCTGTGTTTTCCCCTTTCCCATTCCCTCGGTGTAGGGTAGCCAACCGGACGTTATTCTGGTTAACCTCCCTGCCTTCTCCTTTTCTCTTTCCTCCTCCTCCCTCCAAATTAAGTGTGCCTTAATTAGATTCACCTTAATAAACACCAAAGGTCATGGGTTCGACTGCCACCAAAGGTTGGGGTTACGAGTGCCTTAATTAACTCAAGCTTAATTAACTGTGCCTTAATTACCTTCGCCTTAACCCTAAAGGCCGTGGGTTAATTAGACTCCCACCAAAGTTCGGAGGTTTGTATCCTTTTTGTACTATAGTGTGGTCACGTCCCCCACGCCGGACTTTCAGCCTCATGAGCCATATTATGCTTTCGCATTAAAAATAACAGTCCAAAGAGCGAGGCACTGCTGACTAGTGCCATAGAGCAAGTGATTACAACGAATAAAATTCCGGCTGGAATGCGTGCAAGCAAGATGAAGCTCATATTCAAAGGCAAAGGTGATAAGGATGAACTAGTACGGTCCAGTTACAGTAACGTGAGGGACATATGTAATGGCAACGCTAGCCATAAAAGTAGAATTGTCGTCCCACTTCGACAGTTCTAATTTTATTGTATTCTGAACACATCTGCATTTCATTTTTGTATTTCAATACGCGTGTCATTGATAATAATTTATGATGCGCAGTGTAAGTTCTAGTCAGCGCAGATGGTGCGCCCTCTGCCCTTGATACGGTGCTTTTAAAGCTGTGTAGGAATTGTTCATGCGTTACTGCGCTCTGACGAAGGCTGGTCCACCAGTCGAAAACGTTAAGTAAATACGTCTTATTTCCAAAAGGTTCGTCGTATGTTTCGTGCACGCACACACACACACACACACATACACACACACACACACATATATATATATATATATACATATATATATATATATATATATATATATATATATATATATATATATATATATATGTGTGTGTGTGTGTGTGTGTGTGTGTGTGTGTGTCACGATTTTATGTTTACCATATATATATATATATATGGTAAACATAAAAACCTAAGTTCGTCGACGGATTGATAGCTGTTGCCGTCACAATTGATGCTTTGCTTTAGCTGGCGTAGTAGGCGCACCGAACAGATCATATGGCTACTAACATGACATTTTCATTTTTCAAGCGCAAATAGGAACTTCAGGTAGCAAAGGTTAAAAGGCACAGGTATTCAGCATGAGAGTCACCATGGCACTTGTGCTAAGAATCACGCCAAATTAGTCCTGTTTCATCACTGTTACGACAATTTGTGCCCGTTCCTTTTTCTGTGTGAATGATTGATGACCAGCTGTTGCACTGACGAAGGCCAGTCTTCCAGACATACCATATTCGACCCCTGTTGAGCACCGCAACCTTCCAACTTCCTATGAACCGCGGTCTTAATTGAAAGGATTGATTGGAGATACGGTCATCACGCTAGAAGACGGCGAAAGCGCGCTTTTGAAAATATTATGTTGGAGTGGCTTATTCGAGAGACTGATTAGCCCAGGCATGCCCCACCCCTTCGACGTTTTTTTTTTCTTTCCGCGCGTTTTATTTCTCTCTGCTTTTCTTTTTTTGCTCCCTTACCCACTCCCTCAGTGTAGGGTAGCAAACCATAACCTTCTCCCACGGTTATAACCTGCCTGCCTTTCCCATTTCATCTCTTTCGCTCACTGTTGCAAGAACAAAAGGGTATAGCTTACCTAAATGCATGGTTCGCGCCCAGGCATTCCCGGTCGCGCTCGCATGCAAACGCTCTCTCTCGAGAGCCCTCCCGAGCATGCGGAAAACTTCGCTCGCCGGATTGGCAGTCGGGGCTCGGGCCGATAGATGGAGCCACCGCACGTTGCCGCCAGCGCCAAAAGCGGGGGGTTCCGACCGACCGAGTACCGGACCCGAACCACGAGGTCGAGCAGAACGCGCCTCTCGTAGACGGTGTGCTCCGTGCCGAGACAGGTGCGAAGAGGACCTCGGGAACACGCGTCGCGCATTCCGGCAAGCCGCCTTTCAAACGTCGCGGCTACGACATCGCCCCCTTCTCCTCCTCCTCCTCTTTGGCTAGACCCGTGAGTAGGCTCGCTCGAGTGCTCTGTGTTGTTCTCGCGTGCCGGCTCACGTCGGCGCGCGTGTGTGTAACTGTAGCGGGCGATTCGAATTCAAAGTGTCCGTCACCGCGTTCCGCGTTTCGCAGACCACGATTTGCCGCGCATCGCCTTAAAAATTCTGCAACTGCGACGTCACTACATTGACGGCTATGACAGAACAACATAACATACGCCAGAGAAGCCTACTAAAACTCAAAAGAATGGGACTACGGCTTGACGTGCGGAAGCAAATTCCTGGGTCCGCATCTATTAGTGCGAAAAATTAATCCGGTAACCCCCCAATGTTGTGACTTTCGTAGGATCTGCAGCAGCAATGGGACGTCAAACACAATTAATCACCCCGTCCCTCAATCAGCAAGTAAGACGCTGTTTTCTTACATCTTAATTTTTGGTTATCGGCTGTATAGTTTGCTATCACTTTACGCTCTATCGTGATTGCATAGCGTTAGCGTCTGTTTTGACGAACCATCCTTGCTTCAGAACGCCAGATTGCGAAGGTCGCGTCGGTGTCGTGACGCCAGCGAGCGTGCTTGAAGCAATCAGACACCACTTGTTGCGCTTTTCTGGCGGGTGGGGCACCTAATGATTCTGGACGTTGCTTAATTTGAAGATATATATACTCTTACTGCGTGCTAGTCGCTGCGTGACAATTATAACAAAGAAGCCTCGCACAACATCAATTATTGTTGCGGTACAACATAGGCTCAAGGAAATATACAAAATTAAGCATTACGTCGTGAACCTGCATAGAACGAAAAAAAAATTCTCCAGAGATCTCACGGGACAACAACTGCGCTTTGTTTGTTAACAAGGTCACGTGTTAGGATTTATTTGGGGGGCAGCGATAAAAAAAAAAAGCAATGTGTACCCTTAAAGGCTGCGAAAAAGAAAATACACTTTCATGTTCGTAGCGAAGCAGATGAGCACTGCAATATCGCAGGATTTGCGGAGGCATTTACCCGAAGTTTTGGTCTAGAATTTTATTGAGTAATATTACGGTGTGTATACGTGGCCATGTGATCCATTACGGCAGCTCTTTGTGCCTGAAGTAATAAAAAAGACAAGACAGAAAAGCGTTACGCACCATCTCTCCTGTCCGATCACAGACGAGTACGTAGTTATTCGTTAATGTGTTTAAATGACGTCTCTCAGAGTGACGAAGGTGTAACCTTTCGCTATTCGTGCTTTAATTTTCGCTAATATTTGAAGGAAGATCGCAAGTCAGTATCTTCCATTTTCACCATCGCTTGAGGGTGAAAGGTGTTAGAAAATATTCTTTCACTTCGCTTTCTATTTAAGATCATATATAATTGCACATGCTTGATTTTCATATCAAAATGTGATGAGATATCCAACACAGCTGTCATTTCCGTGCTCCCCAAAACGACAAAAAGCGGGCACAAAATAGGCTCCAAAGGTAAGATGACATTGACGTCCGGCAAAAGCCACTAGATGTTGTTCTGTGTAAATGAATATTATGGAGCCCAGAAGAGCCACTGACACTAACTTTTGCGACGTGTTGTCTATTGACGCCAGCAGGCAAGTGTTTGCACACCGAGGTGATATCTGTGCGACTTTCAGATGTTGTCATTACTACGTAAGATTGCCACACAATCCGACGGAGAGATTTTTTTTTCCCTCCTGAGAGTTTCGTACTTCACTGGAATAATAACTGGCTGTGGCATTCGAAGCGGCATTTTGCCTTACGTTCCAGAGAAAATATTTTTATGAATATGCGTACCAATGCCTATTCTAATCCCTCTTTCTTTCTAATGCAATGACATCTTTAAACATATCTTAAGGTTAAACGACTGTGCCTCATTCATTTGTGCGACTAGTGCAGAGTACAGTACGCATGCGCATTACGTAAACAAAACATTATTTCCCCTTACTTTCTGTCGCAGTTAGCGCTATCCCAGCAGTATCTCGTCCCCCTTCACGCATGACGGCGAATGCGTGCCGACA
The DNA here is from genome assembly GCF_023375885.2 of Dermacentor andersoni. Taxonomy (NCBI): domain Eukaryota; kingdom Metazoa; phylum Arthropoda; class Arachnida; order Ixodida; family Ixodidae; genus Dermacentor; species Dermacentor andersoni. The sequence continues at coordinate 31,737,519 of NC_092817.1, forward strand.
GGTGCGGCAGTTCGCGCAAGTTTGCGTTGAACTAACGAATGCGCGTTGAGGGCCCTGGTATAAAACATGACGCATTCCTCACTCCTTCTGTGCATTTATTTACTTATCCGCACACAACGTGTATAAATCGGCAGCCGGTATTTTGCCATTTTATAAAGCTTTGCAGTAAAAATATTAAACATGCATGTTAGCACAGAGACAGAGAACAAACATGTATTTATCAGCCCTAGTTCGGGTCTTCTGGTAACTTTGAGGCGCATACCATTACAATAAACTTAACTCTCTAATGCACAGAAGATTCTCTTACGCACGCAAGGCATTCCACACAACAAAGGCTAAACTCGATTTACATGTAACTGCTTTATGAAAACGAGCAAAACAAGAATGCGATTATCTTGACGAGAACCTCGCACAGAACGCAATGCCAACGTATGTGAAGCACGACTATTCATGAACGTAGTTGGGAGCAACCTATCGCGAAATAGCGAACCATATTATGCTCGCTATGCATTTCAAGCAGCCACCTTTCGTGTAGCGCCTGCAGGCATTGCAACGCATCCGTTATTCGTGGGTGCTATTGTAAGTTCCAGGAAGCCGACAGGCTTTGCCCTTTTGCACTCTCAGTGCAAACGCCACTCAAAAACTAAAAGATGGCCTCGGAAGTTTTGTGCGACGGCCAGACGCCTTTCATTCTGCAAGACCGAGTGCACAGGGTAGCGGAGCAAACTGCAATTAAGATTGAAAAATTAACGCTTCCAGGAAGTAAAAGATATCTCACACATCCTCATGCTACACCCGACGCACTGTGATGCGATAGAATTATCAAGGTTTGCTAAGCCAGCCATTGATTACATAGCCTCCAGGATTGGTTCGTGTTCCAAGCTATATTGAAACGCTATCGAGGACATATATCATGCACTGGTATCAGGTTCAGCCCACTCCCAATTTTCATTACACCACCGCCGTGATCGGCCGTCTTTATTTGGCATAGACACCAGCTATAAAATCACTGAATGTCCTGTGCAATGTGTTCGCACTAAAAAATAATCTTCTAATTCAAAAAATCTTCCAAAGATGACGGCCGATGTTGGTGCATGGGTTGACAAAATAGTGATTATTCGGGAGAAGCTCATCTGAGGAGCGAGCAATGTTTTTGGCAGCATGATACAAATTCAGAAGCGATGGCCGCCGTCTTGCAAGTCCACGTAGGGAAAGGAAATGGTAACATTACAGACAACGAAGTTTGATCAAATTGATACACGATGAAGCGCAACCGGTGCATCAAGATGCCACAAGACCTCATCAAGAATGACCTATAAACAACGTACACGAGAAGCGAAAAGATGAACATTGCCACAAAGGGAGAATAATAAAGTTGAAGCCAACTGCCTTCTCTCACGTGTCATCCGAACAGAGACAGAAAAGCACTGGGACAATCCGGATAATCGCCACAGACGACTCCAAAGATTGGAGCCTGCCTTGAAATTTAGGCTACCACCCAATATTCAACGCAGCTGTGCCAGCCTCCTGCACAAGGCTGAGGGTGGCGTTCAATCGCGGGTACGTGCACCTCAAGCGACGCACCGAGTCACCAGACTGCGAGCTGTGCAACGTGAATGAGACTATAGGCCATGAGCTGTGTGACTGCCCTCAGTACGTGGAAGAGCGTCAAAAATTGAACAATATCCTTACGCGCCTCAGCAGCCCTCCGCTGTCGGAAGACGTTACGTTAGGCCCTTGGCTAGACGTTAAACCCAGTTTCAAGGCCATCCAGGCCTTACTTGCTTTATTTTAAAGCACAGGCCTGGACAGTAGACTTTAAGTATTTCAAATTGCCTACTATATGTGTTACATCTTTCCTCATCATCACCACCCATCATGCGTCTTTTTCTTCCCTCTTTCTTTCCCTCTTCCTTTTCCTCCAACGCAGAGTAGCTGGTTAGAGGAATGTACCTCAGGCCGACCTCTCTGCATTTCGTATCATAAAACCTTTCTTTCTCTTTAATTAAGTTGAAGAAAAGCAGCAACACAATGCGAAAAGGGGACACAGTTGTCATAATTGGTGCCAGGGCAGTTATCATTAGAGAACTCTATCGAGTACCTTGTAATCCCACAGGTAAAAGAACGCCCGTAGACTTTATTGACTGACAAGCATGGTTTTATGTTATGTGGGAAATCAGTTACTTATGTTCATGCGCATAAGAATCGCAGTAACTTTCCAGGTAAGCAGTCAGGTTCGTTAACGGTGTCATCTGATGCTACTGGCGCCGTTATGATAGACACTGCATACTTTTTTATTCTGCGCTGATGTGATTTAAGAAATGCGAATGCATTACCTACACGGAAACTGTAATGAACGCTTACTGAGCCACGGAGAGACATGAAAACCAAAATTAGAACCATTTGATTTGTGAATAAAATTAGGTTAGTGCGAGACCTGCTGGCGCTGAGTAGCCATAGGAAGAGTGAAAGCAATCACTAATAGGATGCAATTATATGACATTTCATAGAATATAGAAAGGCATTTGATTCATTACAAATACCAGCAGTCATGGATGCACTGCGTAATCAAGGAGTACAGGAGGCGTGCGTGAATATCTTGGAAAATATCTACAAAGATTCTACAGCCACCTTGGTTATCCACAAGAACAGTAGAAAGCTGTCTATCAAGAAAAGAGTTAGGCAAGGAGACACAATCTCTCCAATTCTAGTCACTGCATGTTTAGAAGAAATATTCAAGCTATCAGGCTGGAAAGTATAGGAGTGAGGATCGACGGCGAATATTTCAGCAACTTTCGGTTTGCAGATGACATTGTCCTGTTCAGCAACATTGAGGACGAAGTACGACAAAAGACTGAGGACCTTAACCGAAAAAATGTGAGAGTGGGGCTGAAGATTAACATGCAGAAGACAAAGGTAATGTTAAATAGCCTTGCAAGGCAGCCAGAATTCAGGATCGCCAGTCAGCATCTACAGTCGGCGCAGGAGTACGCTTATCCAGGTCAGTATCAGGAGACCCTGACCATTACAAAGAAAATTACAGAATAAAAATGTGTTGGCGTGCATACGGCAGGCATAACCAAATACTGACTGGGAGCTTGCCACTTTCGTAAAAAAGAAAAGTGTACGTTCATTGCATCCTACCGGTGCTAACATAAGTGACAGAAACTTAGAGGTTAACAACAAAGCGTGAGAAGTTATGGACCGCGCAAAGAACGACGGAAACAAAAACGTGAGGCGTAACGTTAAGAGACAGGAAGCGAACGCTTATGGATCAGAGAGCAAATAGGGATAAAATGCTAAATACAGGATAAACAGGATAAATATTTATGCTGGTTGACATCAGCATAAATAAATGAAGCTTGGCAGCCCATCTATAGCGTAGTGTAGGAAACCGGTGAATCAGCAGATTTATACGATGGGTGCCAAGGGAAGAGAAGCGCAGCTATGAGGATGGTAGAAAATTAGGTGAGGTGATGAAGTTAGGAAATTCGCAGGTGCAAGTCGGAATCAGCTAGCGCAAGACAGGGGCAATTAGAGATTGCAGGAAGGGGCCTTCGTCCTGCCGTGGACATGATTGGCAGTGGGGGATGACCACGATGATATGGCATTGAAAATCGAATTCTCCATGGAAGAATTTCGGCGTTTCTCAACAAGAGTCGCCGAGCGGACTTCGGTGACAAACGCGCTCCGCAAGGAGTCAGCTCGGGCGGTTTAGAAACGCGACACAGTGCGACGATTGACCGCAGTACCTTTTCCTTCAGACGCCACAAAGCTCTCCAGTGACAGCCCTTACGTCTTCAAGAGCGTTTGGCGGTCGCAACTCGCTAGTGCAGCGGCACTACCGAAGACTACAGAGACGGGAGAAAGCGTCATGCATCGCCTTCGTCCTTGTGACATCGCTGCGTATTCGTCTCTCACTGCGCATTCACCATATTTGGAGTTTGCATTTCGTATAGCGTGTGCGCGATGTAGTGCATACACAGAAAAGTCGCACAACAATAAAGTTGTGACTTTTGTGGTGGATAAACAAACATTACATGAGAGAACACTGTGCATTGTGCGAAAGTAAACATTCATGATTATATTGCGCTTAGTGTTTCACTGACGAACATAAGGAACAAGACGCGGACGTACGTAGCGCAAGACTGAAAGTAAGTAACTAACTGAAAGTAAACAATGTTGTTCGCATCGCATTAGTTGCAAAGCCTTTAATTAACCGCTTCGCAAAAGGTTCGCTTAGCATAGGCTGCAACATGTGCGTTGGATATGCATATTTCTTGTTATTGCTGTTGCTGCAATGGGGGTATTTTTGTAGCTTTCATTGGTAGCGTTCGCTGTAATACCGTATGGAACAGAGCTTTTGACCACCACACCTGTAGTGGATAGTACATAAGGTGATAGGTATTCGCAGACTCGTTATATGTGTCCTGCTTTGAGCTATGTCAGACGATGACGTAGTTTCCCTGAAACGTAAGTGTGCGGGATACCTCGAGAACAAGTTCTGGCAGAACGTATTTCGTGACGTCTGTCGCCGCTAATGCAATTATCATTGAATCAATGTAACGACACACACCGTGTTGCCAATGCCGAAATGTGCATTACAGACGGGCTCCTCTCACACGCTTCCCACTGCCCCATCTAGTGGCGCGGCTTCGAAGCCTACGCATGGCGCGAGTTCGATTCCACCGACCACCAGAGAAATTTTAAAATATCTTTTTTGTCATTGAAAAGTGGCACAGACGTTACTAAACAGACGTTACTAAGCGGCACATACGTTGCCGAAGTTGGCGTCAAAAAAGTTTATTAAAGAGGAGTGGCACATACCTAGTGGCACATAGCCAGTGACGTAAGTTGGCGGTGAAATGGTTAGGGACACAGATGTAAAGCCAGGCAGACAGACAGATAAATGGGACAGAGACAAGCAAATACACGGTGAGCCCCCCGAAAGTGCCCAAGGTACTCTAAGAATTCTAATTGCATTAAAACCCCTTCACTGGTAAAACGTTGTTGCGGAAATCACCGGAAACGAGAGAGAGAGAGAGAGAGAGAGAGAGAGAGAGAGAGAGAGACAAAAGAAAGAAAGAAAGAAAGAAAGAAGCATTAATCAGAATGAAGGACTTCTCTGACATCAGGCACAAAGTTACGGGGGCAATGTTGAAACAGACCAGGTGCCTAATCACCGTGGTAACAGTGAGTGAGTGAGTGAGTGAGTGAGTGAGTGAGTGAGTGAGTGAGTGAGTGAGTGAGTGAGTGAGTGAGTGAGTGAGTGAGTGAGTGAGTGAGTGAGTGAGTGAGTGAGTGAGTTAGTGAGTGAGTGAGAAAAAATGAAGTGACGAGTTAACGCACACGATTTCTGCCTTGATAGTGTATTGGAATGGAAAAACTTTATTGCTCTATACCTCAGAGAGAATGGCGGTGGGCCGGTGTCTTCATGTCTTGAGTCCTGGCCTTGTGCAGCACGCCTGCGAGGCACCAAGACTCAGCGGTGCCCTGGAATAGGGGCGCCGACCTTGCTAGTGTAACATGCTTCACTTGTCACTCCGACCGACGTGCAGGTTTACAGTACAGAGGAAAAAAAAGCGTTTTTATGACGTCATGTACAAAAAGGGCGTTTACAGCATTTATTTCTTGGAATGAGCAACTCACACCCACTGACTCAATATTCTACAGCTAATATTTATTCGATGGTTTCCTACGCATGACACCAATACTATTATTTTCTGCCTTAGTAAAAAACTTTAATCTAACAAGCAACAATACTTGTTGGAGACTATTATAGTGCAACCTCGTTACCGTTTTGTAACTTCTTTCCATCAGTTTGTGCACTCTTTGTCACCCGATTCTCCCAGGCAAGCGGTCGTTATGCTCCCTTTGGGGGCGATTTCAAGCGTGTCTAGAACTTTTTGTTTGTTTTTTATTTGTTTTCTTGCTTTCTTTTTTCTTCTTTCTCGTCTATTAATATAAACCTTGTTATTCGTAAGAACCGTTTGTTGGTTATCTCTTCCGCACTGCGCCGCCAGTTCGTCGATCAGGCAAACTTACTGAAATGAGTAACGAGATATAACAGCCGAACTACAGAGAGCCAATTTGCGTAAAAGCAGGCATATGCCATCCCTGGCTGCTCGCGTAATCCCCTTAATTGATATTAAGTAGCTATAGCGGATGCATTGAGTTGTGAACGGAAAAGCGTTCTATTTTGCGCTAAAGATAAAAAAAAAACACTTCTATGGTTTATGCATTTGCGGAGCTTCGCGTTCGCATTGCGTGTAGGCGAAAGGCAAAATGCAATCAGGGGAAGTTAACGTCGTGGTACTTGCGCGAAGCGTGACCGAACCAAAGTCAACAGCGGCGCTGGCAAAAGTTGGTCGCAGTCCCGAGATTAATGGCTCAACGCAGCGCCATGTTAGTAGGCATCCGTGAAGCATTAACACGTTTAATGCTGGACCACTGATGACGCTCGAAACATTTACTAGCCTGTTCTATAAAAGACCAAGTTTGTTTCCCTCGAAGCGAAATTTTATGGCGGCTACCTGAATTTGTGATGCTTGATTTCTTATTTAAGTATCCGTACAGGCCGCTTCGGATCGCTGCATAAGCTCCTGTCTGCGCCCGTGCGGTGCCCCTGCTCTGCTTCAGAAGAGAGTACAATTTTACCCATTTGTAGCAATGAATGGTTTTTTTCTCGCGTTTTTTTTTTTAACTAGGCGAAATGCGATCTTGGAACCCTCGTCTGCTCCGGCTACTACTTTTACGTTTCAATTAGCCAAGAAAAGGAGATCGCCACGGCTGTAACACAACACAAAAAACAAGAACGAACGAACCTACTCATTCAATGCAAAATTGGCGCTGTTGCTGTAAACATGAAGCGAATGCGTAAATGATGTCCCCTGTAAAGCTTTTGTCGCTCGCGCGTCCCCGTTGGCAGTCCGCTGAGGAGCGATGCCTTGGAACGTGTTCTTCGTGAGCGAATTTACAGAGCTTCAAGCTTTACTTAGCCAAATGCCTAGCGAAATGGCGACAGTGATAGGCTCTCGTAGAATCCTAAGGTACACACAGATTAAAATAGGCGTTTTCATCGCGTGTGGAAACCCGCGTCACTCTTGGGGCGCGTTCTTTGCCGAGCGCAGACCATTGCAGTTCTATAGAGACACCCTTGCTGTCCATCTATGCGCTACCGCTACAAATGCGCTGGTTAGAAACTCCAGGCTCTGCGGAATTAGCGAATTAAGCTACGAACTCTACCTAAATATCGCCACTACAACAAATATACGCCTTAATACAACCCATTTCTTTATTGCAGCGAATAGCTGTCTCAGGGCGTTCGGCAATTTGCTTACGCTGACAATCATCGTCGATGGTTTCTGGACAAATTTCTTTCAGGTATTATGCGATGCGCGTAGAGTATTTTCCCGCTGCCTTGGGAAAATTGAGAGTGAAACCAACTTCATATTTTGGTGGAAGTGCTTAGATGTTTATGGTCTGATATGCGCACAAAGTCTAACGCGTGCACGCTGGTTTATATGTATATACCTCTCAACGCAACTGCTCGAAAAGCTTACATTGGCTGGAAATTTAATGAAGATGTATGGACAAGTTTCCCTGTCTTTCTTCTTCTCAAATAACGCTAAGTGATTCTTTGATAGGCAAGCTGGTCGCATTAGGCCTCTATTGCTCAAGTTACAAATCGAGTGTTGTAATGTTCCACATCGCATTCACCGATAAGGACTTGCGCCGGGCCCTTCGTGGCAGGCTTGTGGACACTGCAGCGAAACGATTGAGTCCAATTACTTAGTCCGCTTAACTTTGAACAGGTGTCGCTGCGTGCTGCTGAACAAGTTCAAGCAACTTAATTCTTCTCGAACTGCGCTTAAAGATATCTTGTTTCCGAAAGACCGTGCTTCAATAGAGTATGAGGCTCACAATAACCTATTCTTGCCGACCACGAGGCTAGAATCTCGCCTGCGCTGATTGTACTCTGCGTGTGACTGTGAGATGTATTCCTCTCGTTTTTTCTGTCCGTTATCCCTTTCCTCTTCCTTTTTTTTTATTTTTTTTCTGTCACCTTCGAGCGGGTCGGCGTGGCGTCTATTTTAGGAGACAATTGCTAGCCTGCTTCATATTTTCTCTCTTTCACTCTTGGTGGTGTTTACATAAGTATACATAAATTATAATTATAACTGTAAAGGTACGAGAGGTGCCATGACGGAAGGGCTGGCGAGGCGTATTAGCCACAGGCCTGGCATACTATTCCAGGTGAGACCATAAGGAATGAAAGAAAGGGAGTGAGATAAAAACAATAACAAAGCCCCTACACATACGCGCGCGCAAGCCGCACTAACACAAAAGTTATTTAGAGAATTTCATTGAGGCCAGCAGCTAGAAGGAACGTTATAAGCGGCTTAGTGGGGAGCAGTTGAGATCTTTGACGTTGTCATGGTCGAACAAGGTTCCTTAGCTGAAGTCGCATGTCGTGTCGCAAGTTTGAAGCGTTCTTGAATGCAGCCGGCGTATTCACAAAGCCCACTGTACCCTCAAATTGCTTGTAAGAAAATAAAAACAACAGGGCGATTGTGATCGCTTCCATATTATCACCAAATGAGGCCTGAAAATGACAAAATGTATTTACGAATGAAACAAAAAAAGAAGAAGAAGAAGAAACTTGTATCATTTCAGGCTCGGATTGGCCTCCTGGCGCAATACCACGCACGGCGTAAAGTAGTATCTTCAAACAGAACGGACAGACTCCCATCGCATACCGTGTGCCTACCTTAACGGAAACCTAGACTAAAATATCAAGTCGAGCTAGATTGAAAGATTTTGCTTCTGCAATTACGAATTCCTCATCCGTAACAAAAACAGAGCTTTTGTGAGCGAGAAAATTACGAAAATGCAAATTCATAATGGAGTCTCCTGTTGTGGACAATGGTATCTCTCATATGTGACGTCATCTGCGTGATTCACTGAGAGCTGCTTATGTCCTGCCAGTGCGAGCTGCACAGCTTTCTCTGATTACAACCGCCGAGGCGACAACCACCTTGGCTGGCTCGGGCCACAGAGACTCAGGTCCGGTATCCTGAACCCAAGCAGAGCCGCAGAACGACTCACGCAAGCAAAACACTTTCGACCGATAAGCAGTACGCTTTGTCATAGAGCTAAATAAAGAGTTTGTATAACACCTAAGAGCACCGTAGAGGGAGGTCACGGGGAGATTTCGTCAACTCCTCGTTTTTTGCGCGCGCGGTTCAAATTGAGGAGCAGCAGCGTGACCTTCAGCGTCAATTTTCTACGTCTCAGAATTATATATTGGCACACAGAAAACAATATAGACTTCTAGACGTACACTCTATCAGCCTAGCTTGACGTAATATTTTCCTTTAGTTTCCCTTTCAGCTACATCAAATAAAAAGAAAGTATTCGTATTAGCAACGTTGCTTTTTCATGATGAGCGCTGGCAGTTTCGCCGAAAATCACTTGCAGAGCGGGACGATTCTAGGTTTAAGAAGAGCGAAGCTCATTTGCAGCGCGCAATTATGAAGGGAATCACTCCTCTTCACCGGTGCACACTGTGTGTATTTTATGCGCAGGGCGTTTATGCTGGGCATCGACGTTCGGCCAATACGGCCAGATCGCCCGTAGCAACGGTGCCAACGGCAGTTGGAATATTGGCAACACCGGCAACATCCGCAGCAGCAGTGAGCGAGAAGACGGATTGTGTGTGCCTATGGATGTGACTGACAAGCCGGCGAGTGCCGCATTGGACAGAAGACGCACGCCATGCTCTCCGCGCCATACCTGCTCTCTTTCGCCGGTGAGTGTCGTGTTTCCAACAACTTTGCATCGAAGGCCTAATCAGCGGTTGCGCATTGTCGTTCAGAGCTTAAGGGCCCCGTATTCGCACAAAGCTTTAGCACTAGACTTGTTCGTAAGAGGAAATTTCAGCCAAATTTGATGCTGGGCATATTAATATCGAGAGGAGCCGCCCAATGGCAAAGCACACTTTCGAATGGAGAGCTGCACGAATTCGGCGCCAACGATTTATTTCAAAAAATTCGTTGTGATCTTTCATTCGAAAAGTTGCTGCGAACGACTTGAAAATGCCTGAAAGCCCTTTATGACATTGAAACAGCCAGCACATAGGCAGGGAAACAGTTCATTTCTCCTGAAGATAGCGCAAAAATTATGGGGTCTCACGTGCCAAAAACACGATCTGATTATGAGGCACGCCGTAGTGGCAGATTCCCAATTATTTTGACAACCTTGGGTTCTTTAACATGCACCTAAGTCCAAGTACGCGCTTTTTTTTTTTTTCATTTCGCCTTCATCAATATGGTGCCGTGGTAGCCGGGATTTGATCCCGCGACCTCGTGGTTAGCAGCGAAACACCAAAGCCACTATAAGCACCCACAACAGGTATAAAGATAGCGTACGTCTGATAAAGAGATTAAAGCGTATTAAGAGTTTCGTTAACGAAAAAGCGCTGATCACATAGCGCTGTAAAGAGACAAAAAATATCGCAGATTACCACAGTACACCAAAAACACGTGCATATATACGCAGTAAGTGTAATCAAAGACAGAATGCCAGAAAGTTGTACGACTATAGCTTCAGTAGGAATGCATCAAGTGTGGAAGCAATCCCGTATTTCAAGAGAAACTGGTTCTGCGCCGGTACAGAGACCAAACAGCACGCGAGATATTTTGAAGCTTCTGCCATAGTGTGTAAAGGTGATGCATGCAACAGCGCTCCCTCGATCGCTCTTACTGACAGAGTTTAGCTAGCCCGGCTGCTAGTCTGATAGTGCGTTCTGCTTTCATTCTTACGAGTTCACTGTCTAATCATTTGACATATGCGCGGTTGGAAACGCATGGTAATTGTCCCTTTCCACAAACCCGATTTTCAAAGGTATATTTGTGTATGAGCATAATAAACACAAGTAGTTAGCCAGCGCTAGTCCTGTGTTTCTCCCTTGTCCGTGCTTATTTCGCGCTGTGTTTTCACCGATAGATTCGTACCAACTACCTTCCATTCGTACCCTTTTCAGCATCCAGAAGTGTTCACGTGCATGCTCACAAGAAAAAAAAACAATACGTGATCTAGGTTTTTTCAATAAAGACGTTGTCATATTTCTCTCTGGTTGATATGAACACCGGCCACTGAAAGATCGCATACTACTGAACCAGAGACCAAAGTCTATACTGCAGGGTGCTGGAAGGGAACTCAGTGGTCTCGAAGGTATTTCACTGGCCTGGACTATGACAAGAATTGCCAGCCCCGAATTGAACACGCATATAACCTCACATGTATCGCAGGATGTTCAGCCACTTCACGCACAGAGGGCACAACACAGACACTGTACCGACTAAGTACAACCAAAAACACAAAATACAATCTGCGCAAAGTTCAAAGTAGCACGATGGTGCGCACGCATCGACGTGCACGCAGACTGCAAACACATACATTATAAACAGACTAATACACTCACGCATGCACAAACACCCTCAAACACACATGCTAACACTGCCATGCAAACACAGCCGAGCAACAGCTCTAGTCACCCGCCGCCGTTGCGACAAGAAAAAGCCAGAACCACAAAAAGCCACAGCCACAAATGAAACCTATAGATAGAAGCGCCATGTTGCAACTCAGTAGACCATGCAATTACTGTGTGACTCTGCGACGAGAAATCGACGTGTAAGTAGCAAAGTTCGATAGTGTGCGCAGTGAAGTTTGCGAAACAACTTGAACTTCAGCTATAGTCCATAAATAACGTTCCTGATATGCCTGGTTGCAAATGGTTTCGACCGCGTTTATGTCTCGTTGACTGCACATGTAGCTTTGCAATAAGTAAATCTAGATAAAATCAACAACATGGTCATTTCTCTGCGTTTCCCTGCCTTACATCGATTATCGTTCCTTCTACTGTTGGTCCTTCGTTGCTTAGTTAAGCTTTATGACTATGGAGCATTGCTACTGTCATAGATTTCTGGGTGCCCCGTTGCACTTTGCACTCATCTATGCAACTCACCAAAATGGAACTGCTGAAGACGAGAGTCTGCTCGTATGTCCTTTTCTTATCATGTGGCTTCAGACGAAAGAAGAATGTCAATGGCGTCAGGATTTTCCGTCTACTAACGCGAAAGCGTTAAGGAGCCCGTATCACAGAAAATATGGTACCGGCGGCTCGCGTCAGGCATCGGACATCGCCTCGATAAAAGGAATTTCGGTCCAGTTTCCGAACCACGCATTTCCAACCACTTCTCTACCACCAATGTTGCTGACACCTTGTCTTTCATTCTTTACAAAGTTATTCCTCGGAAATTTGAGAACCGCAGCCCACAAAGAAATGTAATGAAAAAAAGAAACACCCCCAGCGCACGTCTTTTATGTTAGTTCTTATCAGACTGAAATATAATAAGTGCGAAACAATAACAGGAGATCGACCCACGCAGGAAGCCGTGTTTCTACCAGAAAGCTCGTCTTCGTGCATAGCGTTCGCAGCCAGCGTTTCCTGGTAAACGTTACGGTCACATAAGCTGCAGTTGCCGGGAAGCATGAGAAGCAATAAGGGGTTTTTAGACGCTATCACGTTCCACTCTTAAAGGAAAAGCTTAAGCGTCCTCCAAATTTTTTGTCGTTGCATCTGAAGCCCGAAAGATTCCGTAATGAAGTACATTTCCTTCCTTCTTTCTTTCTTTCTTTCTTTCTTTCTTTCTTTCTTTCTTTCTACTTTTGTTTCCATTTCGTGTTCCCTCTTTGTACAGCTTCAAGATGTAGCTAACGTAGATTATCGCTACCTAGAGAACAACACTGAAAAGGGACTTTAGAAAATGAGATCGCCTACTTGCCTGGCTCTAGCAACGCCAGATACGTGCCTTGCTCATGTCTGTTCCTTACACTGTATTCTCGGTGCTGGCAAAAAGGCGGCCTCAGTCAATACATGGAAATTGCTCCTCGATTGAATAATGGCTTATGACACACTCTCATTTACGTGGAAGTTCAAGCAGGACAACAAAGCTTTTAACAAATGAATACAAATAAATAAATAGAAACATACACACGAAAGCGGCATTCGCTCTATCTCTCCCTTTCTGCGTGTGTTTGCGTTTGCTTTGTGTGCATGTGTGCGTGCATGTGTGTGCGTACGTGTCGTTTCGACTTCCGTGTTCTAAACCATAAGTTATAAGACTATGACGAACCATGCGAGTCCCTTTGAGACCCATACCTTTGGCTTATGGCAATGTCGACAGACACCAGTATGAAAGTTTGAGTAACATCACGTTTATGGCATAGGCGTTATTTCAAGTACGTGAAGTGGATAACGGCTCCAGACTTAGACGAAAATCTATTTTAAGAAACATAGAAGCTAGTACTATTAAATTTCTAGAGGATGCTCGGCATATCAAGTGTAGTGTGTGCACAAAAGCTAGTATAAATCCCTGCCTCATAAAAAATTTGCTAATTCCAGGTAATTGTGCAAGTGTGATGTTGGAGACTCAACAACATGTAAGTTCAGAGTTATCAGGCTTATGAAGATCAAGGTTGGTACTTGTTGGTACTGGTTATGAAGCTCAAACAAAAATATCCGCGATAAATTTCTCATTTCAAGGCGCTTTCACTGGGCCGAAGAGCATTATCAAGTTTCTGCTACTTGTGTTTTCTTCTATATGCTTGCCGCTTGCCGGTAGAAAAAAAGTTCACCTTTCGTGAACTACAGCGTCTTTCAAAGTCAACCATAGTGAACACAACGCCTTTCTTAAAAGAAACATTATGAAGATCGAAATTTTAGGTTATAAATGCCATCGGAGAGCCTTACGAAATTTTCGAAATGCCATCCGAACCTTTCAATCACTTTTTCGAGTAGTAAAACAAATTTTAAATAACTGCTGTTAGAAACGGGCTCAACGTTTCTTCTCAAAGCTTCCCACACATGCACCGAAGGCCCTTCACCCTTATAGTGTGACCATTCAATGTTCCTCAAAGTGGCACGCTCTGGCGAGCTAGTTGGTTCATAGCTTTAGGCGTTTAACTGTGCGAAAAACGAATACGAACCAAAGAAGCGCACACCACACCACGAGCGCAGTTTGGTTTGGTTTGGTTTGGTTTGGTGCCTGTAGTTATAGCACAACCCACTACGGGGGATTGGCCATGAATCGGGCGGCAGTGGGTCGAAAAAGAATAAATACCGAAATAGGATTTTTTTTATTGAAAATGACACATTAAATGAATTCTCCTCCTTAATAATAATCGTCATGCTATAGTTTCTTAAAATTAGAAGTTACTATTTTTGGTTTCTTGTTGTGGAAAATGAAACAGTAAAATTAGCATGGAAGTCTCCTTGTTTCCATTACAAAACTATATATGGCATCACATACGTTCCTATTACAGTGTCCTAGTGCCGACGCCCCCAGAGACAGAATGATAGGTAGCGTAATGGCTAATCCAAGTTGGCGGACGGGACCTTCTAGAAGTCGTTTTCTATGCACGTTGAACCTACGACACTCTATAAAGAAACGATCCATAGTTTTGGGTTCATTGTAGTAAAATCATTTAGGAGAAGGTGCTAAACTAGACCTATGGGAATAGAAATTAAGCCGTGGTATGCGGAAACGCATACGCGTAAATAAAACTTAAAATTTTCTTGTTGCACACCATCCGCTGTGCCAAGGAAATCTAAGGTGCTGAAAATCGGCGTTATCTAATACACATGATTTGGCATGTTCTTCTTGAGCCCAGTGTTGTGGTGTGCGTTTCTTTCCTGTGTCCTCGTTTTTTTCACGCAGTTAACAGAAACGTTTAAATCATCGAAGTGACAATTTAACAGAGTCAATTGTAAGCAGTCACGTGCTCAATGTCCCCGATGTCGGTTTAAAAGCTGTGGCTACATGCGCGAAGAGGTGAGGCAACCAGACTAGGCCTAGGCTTCACAGGAACCGCAAACCACTATTTAACGAAAACGAAAAAAAAAAGACAGGGAAAAAACGCTCCGATATTATAATAAGGAGCACACGCGGCACCACGGCTTCATTGCCTGAACTACTGCCTCCACTGGAATTTAGGTTGCAATTCTGCGAGTTCGGCAATTTCTGCTGCGCCCCCCCCCCCTCCATATTTTTACGCGTGAAGGAGACCGTTTATAACCCTTACGAATGAAGGGGACCGTTTACTTGTTAATGTTAATGAGAAGGCGTCAATTAAAATAAATGTTTATGCACTTGAACCAATACGGAGCTCAAAGAACGACCATTTATAGATTTAGAAGCACATACATTTACCTGCAAAAGTTTATGAACTTGGACATCACAAAAGACCTCAAATACATTTCGACTGAAGTATCAGCACAATATCGAGCGTTGCCCTGCACAGAACGCGTAAACTTGAGCAGAATGCACACTTGACGACGCATTTGATTTACGCATTTTATGCATTCCAAAAACGTTCACGTGCGCATAAGCGACTTGAATGTTACTAGTTTGGACTATACCACATTGGATAAAAGATGCAGAAAGAATAGTATTAATGCAACTAACACATTGCCAACTTGAGGTGTTTTAATCCTATCTATCTATCTATTATCTATCTATCTATACCTATCCTCTAACGCCGACCCAGTGGCAAAAGTTGTCTACCAGCTTGAGCTACTTGGTATATGCGCTCGGGGTCGTGAAGCCGTAATAGTTATTCCATCGTCGCCATTCCAGCTCCGTCATCCCAATACCCGTCATGCCGTCGCCATCTCATCCCTTTCGTTGTTCCATCGACGACAATTCTTCTGCGTCATTCTATCGTAATTATTCGGGGATCATTCAGTTGTGATTGTGGCGACATGGGCGTGTCTAAGGGATCGGCGTTGCGCTAGTTGGCGTTCCATCTGGTGCGTGAACCAGGCGTAAGACGAGGACTAAGAAACATCGACCGCACAGCGCATGTGTTGTCGCTCTTTCCTAGTCCTTGTCTTACGCGCTGTTTCCCCTTCCAAGTGGTTATGTCATTGTCGTCATTGTGTGGTCGTCAGATATCCGCTATCATGCATCTATTGTCATACTATTGTCATCGTGCCGTCGTAGCTGTGCAATCATCGTCCCTCGAGCTTCGTCATGCGACTCTCGTCATGCCGTCGTCAAGCCATAATTGTCATATGGGCTTCGTGTCAGTCTTCGTCATAATATGGTCATCATACATTCATTTTCATCCCATTATCCTCATAATTTTGTCATGCCATCGTCGTCATCAAAAATTTGTCATCATGCATTCGTTGTCATACCATATTCGTGATGCCGTCGTGGTCGTTCTATCGGTGTCATACTAACTTCGACACGCACTTCAGTCATGCAGTTGTCGTCATGTCATCGTTGTTACACAATCGTTGTAATAGCATTGTCGTGTCGTCTTTGTCTTCCCGGTGTCGTTTCCCCATCGTCATCACTTTACTAGAGTTGTCACTTTGTTATCATTCCATGGTCGTCTTGCCACTTTCGTCTATCGACCGATGTCATTCGTTCTTCGTCATTCTTTCGTAATTATGCTGTCGCCATTCAATCTTGATTATGCCGTTATTGTCATATCGTCGTCAGTGCGTCGTCGTCAGACACTCATTATCATGCATCCGTTATCATACCGTCGTCATCATGTCATCGTGGTCGTGCCATCGTCATCCTGTTATCGTCATACACTCGTCTTCCCATTGTTCTCATGTCATCGTCACGCTGTCGTCGTTACATCATCGTCATCTTTTAGAAATAGTCAGCCCATTATTGTCGTGCCGTTGTCGTCATACCGACTTTGTCATTCTATCGACGTCATTCCTTCTTCGTCATTCCATCTTCGAGGCCGCGGGACGAAAAAACACCCGTTTACTTTGATTTAGGTTCACGTTAAGGACCTCCAGGTGGCCAAAATGAATCCGGAGTCGCCCACTAGGTGTGCCTCATAATCAGACTGTGGTTTCGGCACGTAAACCCCATAATTTCATTCCATCGTCATTTGTGCGTCAGCGCCATACAGGCGTCGTCGAGCCGCCGTGCTCATCGGTGACCTTGGCAAGCGAGTGCCACAGCAACATGGGAGGATACCGGATAATGCACATATATCACCGAAGCAACGGAAGTCTCAGAATGACAACTACAGATGTTAAATAAACTCGACTCAGAAAATACGGTCTGTCGGGACATTGCTCGAATGCTAATCGTATTACCATCGACAGTCATCGTTACGTGAGTTCTGCCGCACATTTCTTTTTCCCGAACAACAAATTGAAACCCGAGTGTGCGTTGCTTGTGAGAAAGAATGAAGTCCATAAATATAAAGAGTAACAACGAACCGTACATTTTATTCTGCTGACTTATTGAAACAAAGGGGTCAAAGTACGCGACAATTCAACATTCCTTACGGCTTTGTTAGTGCTTCGCTAAACATTAACGTTGCACTCTCAGATGATTTCTGTTGGGCACCACACGTCACAAACCTTTTCTTTTCCTTTTTTTATCGGGGGTGTAGCTTCAACATCAGTTTCACTGTAAAGACAGCCACCATCGCACGATGTCAGATTTATTCTGTTCCTTCGACGAATAACTGAAAATTTGATAACCATGAATTTCGGTACTTTAATATTCTCAAATCATTATTAATGTAAAAATGGATTAGAAAAAATCAAGGTCTTCTAAATATAAACTGTGCTATAGAAACTCTTAAGTGAAATTAAACAGCCAAGACATATGTGAGGCATGAGGATAAACTGCGCAGAAATACTAATTAAATGGGGGGCTTTTGAGCTTTCTTATCTTTGTTTCAGAGTAATAAGTCAAACATAAATCTTAACGGTTACGCCCGGGTTTTCTTCACACAAGTGACGCGAGCATTATAATATACCACTGGCACAACCTATTGTTGCGACAACAATATAGGTCGCATAGTGTACAGCATTTTGTAGAAAGTTCTTGTTGTAATATTTTACCACCATACAGAGCATTCACTTTCCGTAAACAGCGGCTAAATCAGCGGGCCGACAAGATAATGAAAAAGGAAACAATACGAAAAGTGTCTCGCTATCGCAAATATACGCGCAACTTGTTTCAATTTCTCCCCGAGCAGAAAAACGACAATCGTGTGAGCTTGCATTAAGCGCACGGGAACCCAGCAAGCACAGGACAAAAGGCACGTCATGCGAGCGAAATCTTTCTGCTTTGGAAACGAGAGCCCCTTTCATACTTGCGTGCGCGAGCAAGCAAACGCCCGCACACGGATACCACGAAATGAGGGAGAGGCTTGTGCAAAGAGGAGAAGCCGGGGCTTGGAGTCGTTCGCGTGAGACGTCAAGAGTGAAAGCGAGCGAGTGAAAGCACAAAAATCGCGCGGATGAAAAGACGGCGCAACTTCTTTCCACGCGCGCAGCATCCCGCTTTGCCCTCATGATCCTCGGACACAGAGGGGAATACGCGAGGTACTAGACGCACGCTAGCATGCATACGAAACCCACGAACATGAAGCTGGAAACAGAAGTATACCGGGCTCTTTTGAGGTACGCCCACGCAAACATAGCGAGCCCTCAGGATGATGCGGGCTTCCTTGTGTGATGGCGAACGTGAGCGGCAGAGAAAGAGAGGGTGGAGTTCATCGCTCGAGCTTGGAAAGCCCGCACCCGCTGTGATGGCCGTGAATAGCGCGACGGCAGTGTGTTACACCAAATCGTCTCACCGCGCACTCCTTGTTCTCCAATCTCTTTTTTCTCGGGCGCGCCTCAGAAAATCACGACGTTATTCCCCGCACTGAGATGATTCTCGCTCATGTGCTCCTGCCCGGTCCCCTCCACTTCCCCCAAAACCCCGGCGTAGTTGCCATGACAACGTCCTGACCGACAGCATATGTTTTCGCTAGCCACGGTCAGCCACCATACGCATGGTGCAGAGTATGTTCACGGGACTGGCTGCTTGGCGGCGACGTGGTGCTTTTGCTTTCGCCGCACAACTCATAGCCGTGCGGGAAAAGTTATGTAGAGAAGGTAGAAACACAGCAGGGGCATTCGCAAGTCAAGTGGAACGCAGGATTCCATCAATTATTAGTGCGCATAACCCGACAGTGTCTCCAGGTGATGTTTCCGTAAACGTTCGCGTACACACGTGAGTTATGTGCGCTTGCGCGCGATGAGTAGAACACGAATAGCTGATCCGATAGATGCGCTTAGCGCCGACAAGTGTACAGCAGAACCATCAAATAATTGCATTCATCATTATGCTGCCCAAATATTGCCTGGACTATATTGTCTGCCCAAATATTGCCTTGACTATTTTAACCGCACTCACCCCAGAGGAGGGTATTATCTCCCGTATTATTTAACATCGCAATGGCTATAGCCTCCCAAGAATACTAAACAATCGAACACTAGTGAAGATGTCTATGTATGCCGATGATATCAGCATATGGGTCTTCAGCTACCAGCATCATCGCCTCGCACGAATAGCTCACGGAGCAGTAAATGTCATTCAGGGTCACTTGGCTTGGCTTGGCTTATCGCTATCAGCAAACAAGTCATCATTCATACCATTTCCTGGAATCGAAAGAAAATTCACACGCTTCAAGCTGAATTTGGACGAATAACGGATTCTACAAGTCACAAATGTCGAATTTCTTGGCATTACCTTGGACCACAGGCTATTCTGGCACTGCAATGTCGACCACGTTGTGGCGTCATCGCCACAGAAGCTACATGTTCTCAAGTGCGTCCCCGGCATGCGCTGGGGCAACCACCCGACGTCGATGCTACGGCTCCATACAGTGTTGGTCACCAGTTGGATCCTATACCAGCTACCTTTGTTGTCATTCTCGGATAGTCTACATGGGCGCTTAGAAGCCATACAGAGAAAAGGTCTTCGACTGTGCCTGGAAGCCCCTCAGCTGGCACAGAACAAGAAAGTTCTCTAGGAAGCCAAGTCACGCGCTCTGTTACTTCGGGCTTCCCACACTATCTTGACCCAGCTACTACGTTTGAGTCTTCCCCCGGCAAAACGCTCTTAAGACTTTTATGTAACAGGCCGCACTCACATTTTTATTCCACGCTGAACACATATCGAGTCTTAGAATTGCGCTGCTCGAGACAGAGGGAAAAGGTAGACACGTCCTGGACCATACGAAGATATCACATGCAACTTAAGCGGATCACGTTTGCATGCATTCCATCTGAAGAATCTAAATCACTAGATCTCGAACATTCGAACACGACTTACCCGAATCACCTCCCAGTATATACAGATGGCTCTGTCAAAGCAGACGAAGACCACTGCGCAGCTGCATTCTATACTCCCTTTCTGAGCTATCCGAGGTCTGACCGTCTGGACTGTACATTCTCGTCGACAGTTGTGGCAGGTGTGGCAATAGCTGCTGCTCTGCGCAAACTAAAGACATTGCCTCCACAGAATGTGGTCCTCCTTTCGGACTCAAAGGCCGCGTTGCAACAACTCTACCATGGTATGCCGTCCATCAAGTTCCCGTGAAAATCACTAGCCCTCGTAAAGGAACTCGGCAACAAACACTTCACAGTAAAGTTTCAGTGGATTCCCTCCCACATTGGCATTGCTGGCAACGAAAAATTTGACGTTATTGCATACGCAGCGTTCTGTCATCCTTCTAAAGTCAAGGCTCTAAAAGAGAAATCAAGTTAAAAAATCGGACATTCGAGATCACTTTCGGTCACCTTATGTTCCCCCACATATGCCCTGCGTAACCAAGACATTTCGGCGAGAGGAAGCTTCACTTTCATATCGAATAAAAAGATGATCTGCTAGTACACTAGCTTAGTTATTTAAGACGGGGCGTATCAATTCTCCGAACTGTACGGCATGCACGAGACAGTAGGCAATGAACACTTTCTGTGGCCGTGCCCAAAGTTTTAAGATGAAATGGACGCTCCCGTAGAGAATCTGAAAAATAAAAAGGACCTTCCGCATGCGTGCCTGCAACACCAGAGTCATGAAACAGGACACTCAGTGTAGCACGCAATCGGAACTATATCCTTCTAAAAGGTCAATCACAAATTTACATATATTTGCATGTACATGCAAATCACAGCCTAATCCCTTCTAAAGGCATCACGCATTCGTATTACTAGTACTTTTCTTTTTGGCTCCTGCATTAGCTATATTTCCTTCAGGGCTAGTGCAATAAACGGTAAGTTTACGCATCATAAATACACAATTATTTGTTCACTCACAAGTCAGTGTCCTGAATTTGTGTTCAAAACAGAGTGAGAGAGAGAGAAACACGCTTTAATGCCATGCTGGAGTGGTTAAACATCAACAATGTTCAACCAGTTAGCCCCACCGTAAAGCACAGTCCGCGGAAGAGCACTGTTCATCGGATGAGACATCGGAGAGAAAGCGACATATTCGCATGCAATAGAGTAGAAAACATGGCCTGAAAAACACCCTATAGGTATTCATGTGCTAGTTTTCAACACTAAATACTAGTGTGAAACCAGAGGTGTTTGTCTCCGGTCAACAATTGATGATCGATAACGAAAGCCTACGACATTCACAGCGTAAGCTGTTATTGGCTCATTTCAACAGCCGTTTCGGTTGGAGATGTTCTCCGCTGTCGCCGTCGCCACCGCCGGTATCTGTCGCAGTTATCGCCAGGAATAAGAAGAAAAAAAAAACAGTCCCCGAAGGGATCGTACCCGGGCACTCTGCGCGGGAGTCAGATACTTCACCACTGTGCCACGCCAGCGCTTGCTAGCAGCTGCAGACTTTTTTTCTTAAATGACGTTTATTGCATCATGCATGTGCGTGAAACGTACTATACTCGAGAAACGTGCAAGCACTAGCCAACGCGTCTAACATTCATGACCTAGAAAGGACATAAATCACGCTGGGCACACCATCCATCGCACAAAAATTAAAAGTAGTTTTGAACTTCAAAAAGTGGCAACGACAAGCAACTTACCAAGAAGCGGTACCAGTCCGGTTGAAACTCTGTTAAGTCATACACGCCCTTCAAGGGACCAATCATTTGAGAATACTAAAATTTCAGCCAAACAATGTGTTCAGCGTTTTCGTCCAACAAGTGTGTCTTCTATAAGTTTCGTTGCACAAAAAAGGCATATTTAAATTATGAGAACTCTGCCATCATCATCAACACCGGCATCACCAAAACTCCGGCATCAGAGCCAGCAGTCGAAGAAATCGAGAACGAAGTGACTCGTGAGCGCCAGCAGTAGTTCGAGGCTCCGCTGGGTGCTCTTGGAGCGCGGCTGGCCAGGACTGGGGCCTGCTGGCGTGGACCGAAGGACCGCGCCGTTCCGAAACTGGCGCCCAACGTGGGGCCCCGGCTGCTTTCCGGGACGGACTATGATAACGGGGAAGGCGGGCGGTGCCCGTGCCAAGGCCAACGCCTGCCTGTCCTGGTGCGTGACCATCTCCACGGTGCGAGCTGCAGCTCTGGCATTCGCTAAAGAGCGCTTCCGCTGGCTCCTCTATCACCATCATCTGGTCTGGCACGGGACATAGGGGCGGAGCGGTCTCCAACACGCTGCTGAGGCTCTTGGCGCCACCCTTGGAGAAGGGAGTTGCCGGTGTGGTTACTGCATCAACGGGATGCAGTACAACATCAACGCGACAAGTTGTCCAAGCACGGAGACCGCGCGTGGCTCCAAACGCGGCGGCGCTGCCGCGTTCAGCGACTCGGAGACGCCGGAGAGCGACAATGACTGGACCGTTGACGGTAAGGGAGCCGTAAAGGGACGCAAAGGCAAGCTGTCGAAGAAAACGGCTCGGAAGAACCGCTCGTCGGGCAGCGAAGCCGAGAACAAGAGCTGCGCGTGGTCCTCGTCCGAGCCCGAGGAGTTCGAAGTCCCGGACTCTGGTGGTGGTTCCTCGCTGTGGGCCGGCAGCAGCGAAGCCGACGATGACGACGATTCCGAAGAAGAGGAGTTGCAGGACGGCTGCGGCGAGAACCTCATGGGTGCTTGAGGTCAGTTGCCAACGGCTATGAAAGCGGCACCGTTCGAGTGACGATCATGATAGTCTGCGATCTTTCCGAATAGCAGCGAGTGAGCGGCAGCTACTTCTGGCGACCTGCTGCGTGCACTCGTCAGAACGAGGTCGAGGGGGAAAACCGAACCAGGTATGCCTCCGGGAATGGTTTAGGGCCTTCTGGTTCCTGCAAGGCCTTAGCAACTCAGAGGCTCCGCTACCATGGTCTGCTGCATTTTCGCGAAGCGTACGTCCGGGAAGCCAGCCATGTTTTGGGCCTTCGGATTCCTGGAAGACCTTGGTTAGTCGGGCGTTGCCTGCTCCGTTGATTCTCGTTTGGTGCAGCAGTATGCATTGTTTGTCCGCCGCCAGGAGTGCGGTGCCGTTGCTGCAAGCCGCCGTGGACAAGTGCCATTATCGCCTTGGCAGAGGGAGGGGCAGTATGGGAACTCCGCCATAATCATCGGAGCCAGCGGCTTCATCAGAACTCCGGCATCGGAGCCAGCAGTCAAAGAAGTAGGGGACGAAGTGACTCGTGAGCTCGAGCGGTGGTTCCAGACTCGGCTGGGCTCTGTTGGTGCACGGTTGGTCAGGACTGGGGCCTGCTAGCGTGGACCTAGGGACTGCGCCGTTCCCACAGTATCTACTATCAATTATCGCCTGTGATATGTATCTGAAGCTATAGAGCATTGCTTCATAAGTTGTAAAGACGCAATCTTATTTTGCGATGTTCTTCTAAGGACTCTTAAGAAAAATTTAATTTGAATCAGCATACCATCCCATACTTGATTGCACCGCACGGAGAAGACGTGCTACTTCATATGTCTTATTTTTTTTCCTAATAGGACTAAACTTATGGACGCTTTCGCGGAAATATGCCCTATACGCCGATCCTAGCGCGCGAGGAGTCACGCGATGTGAGATGCGCGGCGCTTATGTCGACACGCGCACTCTTTGCATTGCAGTTTTATATTACTGTACCACATAGCACGCCACGTATCAGTTGCGCAGGTAGCTGTGCAAGGTATACAAAGAAGTCTTGAAGAATAAAAAGTAAATTAAGAAAATGTATACATGAGTTCTAGAAGGAAAAACATGCACAGCATACCTGATCAAATCAAGCAGGCTAGGTTAGCATTTCTCACAGCCGCGTTTCGAAGGGCATGCCAATAAATCATCATCACCATCAGCAACAGCAACAGCAGCATCGCATCGAACCACTTGTCACGCGATATGAGATGCGCGCCGCGTAGCGTCAATGCTTGCAAACATTGCATTGCAGTTGCGTTGTATTCCACCAGGTGTCACGAAATGCAACAGTTGCATCGTATCGTACCAGGTGACAAGGGATGTGAAATGTGCGCCGCGTAGTCTCAATGCCTGTGTTTGCTCTTCGGTACACGTAATGACATTTCCTCACAAGGCACGAACAGCTGCTGAAGAATCGAATCGTAGAGCTACGCGCGCTGCTGCAACCAGGCAAGGTCGGGCTCAGCAGGCTGCTATGTAGAGAGCAGCGAAAGCTGCAGCTAGCTGTCGACGCCGGGCGGACAGTTCAGTTCATTCTCATGAAAACGACGCGAAGAGACTTCGCCGCGAAGACCCCCCTGGCGAGTGCTGGCGAAAATGTGACTCCTATGGATGCGCTCCTCCAGCTTACGCTGTGACTATGCTTCGCATGCCGCGCAGGCCTGCGACTTTTCGTTGCGACAGCTTTTGTTTCTTGGGCAGTTTAACTCGTTTGAACGGTTCAGGCGAGCAGTGCGATAATATATTTATTACGAAGTCAAGCAAAGTGGACACAGCGTTGCCTATGAACAGAGGCTGCTCGCCTCAAGCATGGAATACCAATTGGCCCAGCAAACCATCCATTTGAACTCTTAACGAAAAGCTTAAGGTAGTTCTCCCTGTGATGTGTCTCTTACACGGAACAGACTGCTTCGAGAAAGGCGCGTCCAGCCCCTCTATTGCCACTGTGAAGAACATTTGATAGTTAAGCAGTTTTGGTTCCACGTACTTGGCGGCTTTTTTTACTCGGGTACTTAAAGGAAAACGCGAATCATTCTTTCTGAAGTAAGTAATGTGTTGTGAATGGTGTCATTCCCGTGCAGAAATCGCTATACGGCATTGCATGTAAACGCTCAGTGCGTGCATGATTCATTTGAAGCAAAATATGCAGGAGTGTTGCTACACATCCTAGCTCGATGCTTCGGGCCGAAACGCAAACATCCGAAAACAATTTACCATCAACTCTCTGACGGTAACATCGCATATCTATACATGCCTCCCACGTTGCTTGTTATACGAGGAACTGATGGACGACAGAATATGACTTCGCGCAAGTGTCATTGCTCTCGAAGCAGCGTGTACTACTAGCCTGCAAAAGCGCAACACCCGCGTGTGTAAATCACTTACCGTAGGAGGAACCGGCGATTTATGAAGACAACGGCGGGAAGGGAGCCTGTATAAACGTCGCATAGACAAATGACTACCAGCAGCCACCGTCGTCTGGCCGCAGCGTCTCGCCCCAACCGTTCGGCATCAATCACAATTTCTCGCTGAGCCTATACTTCTGTCAGGATCCTTGACATGTCGGAAGGGTGTTCCGAACCTCGTCCTCCCGTCGTTCACGTGTGCGCGGCATAAGAAAGGCACGTTCGCAGGAGCGTCTCCAATGTTTCACGCTGTCATCGGCAAGTACGTGTGGATTATAAGAGGTACGGCGAGAACAGTGAATCCTACGATGTCGTAATATTGCGCTGAATGCAATGTCACCTATCTCATTATTTGACTATACTTCGGACACGAATTTGCGTGTCGTACTCAAATCCTACTGCCTGTCCTTTTGTCGCTCCACGTGCCCCTCATTTTATTCTATTGGCACCGTCTCGTGAGTAGGAATAGCAGGCTAGGATTCAGACTTCTACATGATACTGAGTATTTTTTCTCTCCTCAAATAAATGTTCTCCTTATATAAGTGAAATCGAGTTAACTTTAGCCCGAGTTTTAAAATATTCCAGTATGCTACAGGAGGGCGCTAACATCTTTACACGAGTTCTAGCCTAAAAACTCGAACGCAACAGGTCAGCGCTCCAGTTTGTCTGGCGGTGATGGATGGGTGGGATTCGTGGAGTTTACGCAAATATAAAGGGGAGAAACTTGATTACTTGGAGCTTTGGCACCGGCCTTAAGAGTTTCATAGAGGGCAATACGATCCAATCTTTCCTTCTCAAGTGACATTAAGCCAGAGTTTTGCTGCGAAGCAAAGCTCACGAAGCTAAAGCTTTCTTATTCTGGTGATCTCAAGTTGGCTGCATGCGGGTTCAATGGACGCACATTAACGCTTGCTAAAGTAAACGTGCAGACAAAACGGGGTTGTGAGTGCACGAGATTGTTATGTGCGATTCTTCAGGCCACAAGGAAACGTCTGAGAAAGGGTCTCTTAAGCAGAGCTCATTGGTGCTCATATAATCATTGCGTCATTACAGTCGAAGGTGCCTCGATAGTACGTAACGTATGAAAAGGCGCGACGAAACGCAAGTTGTTGGCCACGTTACGGGGGAAATCACAGAATTTTCTTGCATTTTATTAGGTTTAATGGCTAGTTAAAATTATTATTCAACGTCGCAAGTACTGATTTTGAGGAACGTTACAGCCAGTAAGTTGTTGACCGTTCTAGGAAACGTCCGAGTCAGCAGGATTGTACCTACCAGCAGTATTCGACATTCTACCTATTGCGCACTTGCTTTTCACGCGTGGGTTTTAAAAAAAGTTGGTGAAATAATAAAAGAAAAGAACTGTTGAGCTTATTTATAGCGGTTAATGCGCGAGAAATGCGTCAGAATTACGTCGAACTTATTTGAGGTCCCGGATATATGGGGGGGGAGAGGGAGAGAGAGTTAAACCACGTTCACCACATTGCAGAGTGTTGTTCAGGAGGTCGACGCACGTCCTGCTTCTTCGAGAGCAACTGACGGTGGTGCGTAGAAGAATATATATATATATATATATATATATATATATATATATATATATATATATATATATATATATATATTGTCGCGGTACAACGCGGACAGAACACAGGAGGACGTTCTTCACGAACAACCGGACAATCTGTTCAAAAACAAACAGAGCAGATACACGTCTTCTTCGTCATCACCCAATCTCGCTCTGACCCACTAGACAGAGTCTGTTAGAGCTCCCATCGTCCTCGTCGTCTGCATAGTATACAGGCGCCATTATATATATATATATATATATATATACGTGCGGATCGCGCATTTGCCATCAATTCCATGACAACACGGCGGCGGCGACATCTCGAGCATCTTTATAATCGGTAGTTAATAAAAGCACTATCACCTTTCTGATAATTTTACCTATTTTTCGTCTAAAGGGGAAAACGAAGCGCCGCGTTACGTATCACTGTGTGAGCAGGACTTTTCCAAAACTCTCGTAAACAATGTAGCAACTTTACGTAAGCTGTTAAACCATACCACATTTGTCCAATTCAAATCATCGAGCGGGAGCAATTCGTATAACTGTAATGTCTGTTTTTGCAGCTAGGTTATCGATCTGTAAACTTCGTGCCCCCGCTTTATAATTTTTTTTTTTTTTATGTGACCGATTATTGCAACTTTTTGGTCATGTATAACCACCCGAAATGAACATGTTGCTTTATACAGTCCGTATAACTCACCTTTATTTCTTAAACGCAACAAATTTAATTTGTCTGCTGAACGAATTTCTGCCCTTCACACGCAACTTGAACAGGGAAATCGGAATTAGCCGCAACGAAAGCTTTCTCTTGGCAGAAAAGGCGACAAGGAAATGAAAGTTCACTCGACAAGTCCTTCAGCGCAAGTCGACCGAGAGTACGAAATTACGACGTTCTTTTATGCGGGTCGACTGAGTTCGATTCAACAAACTCAGCGAGTACTGAGGGACGTTGCTGGGCCAAGAAACGACGCCGACAGAAAAAATAACTTACTCGTGAAACAAGTACTACTCTGTAACCGCCAAAACGGAAGTGGTGGCTCTTAGTGCAAGAAACTAGGGGCGAGCAAGTTTTCTTTGAACACATTAACATGCATGCCTCGATGTTCGCGCTTAATCAAAGGGGAAACTTTTTTCACTCAGAACACGACGTCCGCACAAAGCAGGACGGAGAGAGTGAATTAACGACTGTGGTCTCGGTTATCACGGATGGTATTATACAGGGTGGCGTATGAGGAGGGTTCACGCTCTATAAGTGACAAGGGATCGCGTCTTAATTCAAATGAGATCATGGCAGTGTTATGTATACGGCAAAAAAGTTAAAAAAAAAGCCCGTTTATATACATCAAAGGGGACCGACGGAAACATGAGTTTATGAATGTAAAGTATTTCCGCTAATTATATGCCTCACTAAAACCGTTCAACATTGCGGAACTGATAGACTCATTTGGTTAGTCTTACCAGCCATAAATTTCCGACAGCTTGCAAACTTACTGGAAAGAAAACAGACGAATCGCTGATTCAACTCGCACGGAAATTATGGGATACGTACGGAATCCAGATTTGCATACATCAACTAATGCACTACACTACGAATATGATTATCGGTCTAGGTGGATCTTAGCTCCATCTGCTGAATTCCCTTCCAAATCACTTTTTTTTTATTGCCTAATAGCTGCGTACTGCCACTAAGAGGTTGTGCAGATTTGTTGGTTCGTATTTTATGTCGCCGTGTAAACAAACCAACCTTATGCAGGGGTATTTTCGCTTCCGTCGGTAGCGACCCCTACTGCTGTGCGAGCAGACGATATGATTTTACGGGTAAAACTTTGCAACCAAGCAATTTCGCTTGGCTTTACGACGCTCGCGACGCTCCCGGTGGCAGAGTGGGCACAGAAAGTAAACACTGAACTTGGCGCATAACCAGAGAGTCGTGCCACGCGTTTGAACGTTGCCTGGTTCCCACCTCGCCTTTCTTCTTTTTCCACGATACCACGGGGACCGCATTTAATGGGGCGCTGTAATGAGCTCGGCATCACTATAGGCTCGCCGCAGGCTTCTATTCATCAACTCTCGTTTGTTTGGCTTCGCGGTGCGCCATAGTGTACATGCAGCGAGCGTCGAGCAATTACTGGGGGGTGGGGGTGGGGTTAGGGGGGTAGGGGGCGGGTTCATGACCCACGTGGTTCCACAGCCTTTCACTTCCCCCAAAAGCTTTCGACGGACATGGTGGAGCCATCTCGCGCAGCGCATAACGAAGGGCGCCTTTGATTTAGAATGCTAGACTCCACCGATATGGAGACTCCGGACCTTTTTACCTCTCCCTCTCGCGGTGAGCTGGTGCACGTCTTTAGTGTATCGCTGGCTAAAGAGTGTACGCTCTCTGCTTCGGTGGCAATGCCGGCATGTGGTACAAAGGAATAATGTGTGAAATAGCTGCACTGATGTCAGCGCACAGTGCCAACTTTAGCGACGAAAATGCGACTTTGAAAATACTATTGCCCTGTTGATGTGTTTGTACTATGTATGTTTAGTTTTCTTTTGGGCGCTTATATTTCTTACGGCTCCGTGTCCTTTACCTTCAGACGACGAGGTTTGATAGCGGGGTGTCCGTGTGATATACCCAGGTATTGTAGAAATGTGCGTTGTACTCTTTCTTATTCTTTTATTTTGTAGAAAAATTATCA
Source organism: Dermacentor andersoni (assembly GCF_023375885.2). Lineage (NCBI taxonomy): Eukaryota > Metazoa > Arthropoda > Arachnida > Ixodida > Ixodidae > Dermacentor > Dermacentor andersoni. The sequence goes on from NC_092817.1 coordinate 31,767,166, forward strand.
AGCACTGCACACGCTCTAGAACTCATATTTTAAACATATATGATTGGGAACAAATTAATGACGCATGGCAAGTGCCTGAAACGTGGCAAGTTCTTTTGCTTATTTCTTTTTCTCTTTATTTTATTTGTTCGGCGTTTCTTAATCACTGAAGATTATTTGTGAAAAGTGAGAACGACGGCCTTTCACAAGCCTAATTCCCGGGTTACCGTGATTATTAAACAAAAACAACGTAGGAGCTTTGACAACAGCACCTGTTTTTTGGCGTATCACTGGTTCTTTCAATCACTGGGAGTCCTGTGGACTGCCAATCAATTATTCACTCAGTCAGTCAGCCATCCGCGCAGCCAATGACTCAATCAATCAGTAGAAAGAACAGCAATGGAACCTAAGTGTTTGCGTCCACTATCATCAATGTGAATAAATAAACGCTTGTACGTTGTTTTTCACGAAAACGACAAAAGTGGAACTTCACGTGTTCTTTTTGTGGTCGTGAATCGCATTGCCTCTGGTTTCCGAGGCTGATCAAATATCAATGTACCTCAACTCAGTTAAGGCGCTCTAAGCTTTCTCGTAGGGAAAAAGCCTCCCAAGCGAATGAAACAATTCAACCGAGATTTTTTTACGCAAACACATCTCAAAGCTTGTCGTGGAGTCGTCAGTCATCATTACGGTTCTTTATAATGCTTCTGCGTGGTAGTATTTGTTCTGTCAGTACTACACATGCGGGCGTCTTCCCTCCTCTCCTTTCCCGCGTTAGTCATAGTCCCTCCGTGCGTTCGAAAAGTGCTACCGCAGACCGATATGCCGATTCCGCTCAATTCCACTCGTGTAGTGAGCACATACTATACTTGCTTCATTTTTTATATAGAATGAACACGAAACACTTTCTTGTGGCGTCTCAAAGGGCAAAATTTAAAATTCACAGCCTACTCTACTCACAGCTCAATGTCGAAATTATAGCCCAAAGGTATATAAAAAATCACGAAATGATCAGGGCAATTTTGCTCTTAAAAATCGAGCACTGAAGAAAAGCGTTGGGCCGTTAATGGGAAATAGAATGGGAACGCGCTGTCCAAAACAACAGGTAAGTGTTAACCTGTTATCAAGTTATGTAGCTAAATGAAAATGCACGTTGGTGCTAAAAATTAAGGCTAAAACTGCAGTTTGAACAGCGAGCTTTTAAAAGAATGAAAGACTCCATTGGAACTACTTTGGCTCATAGATACCTTTACATCGCATGAACGTTCATGTCCAGACGTCTTACATATACGCAGCGCTGTACATTAGCGTCATTAGATAACGCTAAAGGTGATTTCCGCCTGCACCGGGAGAACTTCACTGCACTACAAGGATTAAAAGCTTTCTGTTTTTTATTGCCACTGCGACGTAATCTCGTTTGGTTTCCAGCATCCTACTTGGTTTGAGCCGAAGATCGATAATGGATGTTTCACTATAATTAGCCACAACGTTAGAATCACTGAGCATCTCTTTCCAAAAACAGCAAGTGCAGAAAGACGACGCCGGAAAAACTGAGATCGGCTACTCTCAGCTGGACCATTAGCGGAGTGCGCAACTGCCACGATAGCACGGACAACCGACAAAGCGCTAAGGAGAGGCGCTGGACAACGAAACGACACAAGCCGAAGCGAACATCAAGCAGCCCGACACAGGCTTCTTACAAAGGCCGCCGTTACCACGCCACTTTACTTTGAGCATCGCGCAGTTCTCTGGCTAGAGGAATGAATGGTTAAAAAACATAGATACAGAGTGGTAAATGTGCGAAAAGACAACACAAGGTGGCGCTGCGCTAATGATCACGGGAGTTGTTCCTGAGTCGACCGTTCCGGCAAGTCGCCGCAGCTGGTCCGGCCTACGGTGCGCTCGGAACTGACCATGCGGGATTTATACTCTTGGTTACACTGTGCCTGCACCTATGCACCAGCCCCTCTCCCCCTCCTCCCCTCCTGTCTCTCCCACGCTTCCTCCTTCCTCTCGCATCGTCGCGATTATTACACTGAGCAGCACGAGGTGGTCAGCAACATCTGGTACGATACTGCTTCTGTCATTAGGGTACTTTGGCTGAGCGCTCCTATACCCCACGCTCCTTTTGTAAGTTACGCAGTCATCCGCGTATATTCTGCGGGCAGGGGCGTAGTTCTAACATTTTACATAGTGATTAGCTGCAGCAGTGCATGCTTACGAGAGAGATGGAGACTAAATATGAGAGGCGGACTACGACTATAAAGGCTGCAAAAATGTAGAGACGCGAGGGTGAGATTGTAGTATGGGAGCTAGAATGAGACAAAACGGAAGTTAGAGTAACTTAACCAGAACTGGACGTCGTTGGTTATGCTATAATAAGAGAAGAGAAAAGGAAACAAATTCAATGCCGATATAAAGGTAAATCTGAAATTATTTACGTCGCGCCTCATTTAGGTCCCGAATTGCCGATTTAAACCACATTTGCTCCATTGCAAAGTGTTCTTGATTAGCTCACTCGACATATGTTATATATATATATATATATATATATATATAGTACACACATGCATCTTTTTCCACTTGGACAGTCGCGTAATGTGAACACATAAAAGATAAAGAGTGAGCAGATAGGACACAGTTCAGGCACACTGGTGACTCAGACGAACCAAGATGTGCAGCACCGCTACACGGTCACTCAGGTAGGTTGGCTTCAGAAGCCACGACCGCAGCAACGATCTGTTGACTTTTTTCTGCTGCGACGTACGACGACATGACCCCAAGATCTTCCTCTCAGAAAGAGTTATTTATTTGGATGGCTAAAGTTGTGCGCATGCATGCAGCCTTTGGCCTGCAAAGTAGGATAAGCGACCATGAGTGTTTCAAATAAATGATGAGTAAGCGTTCGTAAAAGCTGCTTCAAGACGTATGCGTTAGGTTAGGATTGAATGACATTTAGAATGCCAGGAGCAGTTGCATAGGTAGGTCGAGTTAGCGCAAGCAATTATGGATGTAGCCCGGTCAATGCCATTGCCGCAAGTTCGCATCACTATGAAGCTTTATAATATAACTTGCTACGTTCTTTCTCGAGAACTTAATGGAAACATAATGGGTTTTTTCATGTGCCTGTGCGAGCAGATCTACCGGTACAGTCGTTGGAAGGGATAGCGCAATTGTGCGGCGTGCTGAAACCTGACGTTGTACCTTTTTTAATAGTTTGAGTATACCTTTCTTCTGTCTCCGACCCATCGTCTTCGTAGGACCCGCAAGAAATATCGCACGAAAAATAACTGCAGCAGGGCCTATGAGTCACAAAACAACGGCGCAGCAATTAGAGGCCTTTTTGATCAACACGATCAATTCCCACTCTGAACACCAAGTTCAACACCAGTTGATGTTATGTCATGACAAAATGTGTTTTAACGACACTTTCGTAATTAATGCGTTAACATCAGTCATTTAACGCTGTTATGTTGTCTCAAATAACGCTTAAGATACATAGATTTTATATATAGCCTATTATTCTCGTGTTATATATATCGTGTTTATATTCAGTGTAACTTATTCGTTGTTGTGACTGATTAATTTCCCTGTAGTTCAATATAAAGGTTCTGATCTGAACGCCTGTCACGTGTCTTCTATACACTTCACATTTTCATGGGGCAAAAGCATAAAGAACTAACATCAAAAGTGTCCTTGGTTATATAGAATATATGTATTGTATCCTTTACGTTTACTCTTCCTTATCGTTACTTTAATTATGAGTTCTTTCGCAAGGAGTACACAAAACTATTCTAAGTAGTATATTATCTCGCGAACATTAATCTGAATAATAGCAGGCAGCAGTCATTTGTCTAGAAAATTCAAGGACACATGATGGCGGTTAGCTTGCAACTCCGCGTTGTAAGTATCCTAAAAACCGTGCCTCAAGCAAACTTCGTACCCTAGAGGGCACTTTCTATTTTTCAGACTACCGAGAAAATGCAAACACTTTCTTTTATTAGCGAAGAACCTTGCGCCAACTTCTTTTACGAGGTGCTTCAAACACGCTTTAATTTTTTTTTTCTTTTCAGAGTAGTGCCAGGCATTGATGCTCCCCTCCATTTTATATAGCCCCAAAGGCACCGTGCTGTTTCGCTGTGTCGTAACGTTTCTCACAAATTGATGCCCTGGTCAGAATACAAGTGTGGGCTTTCACAATCAAGGTGGCATCTAATACGTGAGTTGAAAGCAGAAAAACGATGTTAAAGGAAATTAAACATGGATATTCGCTATGTATGTGTGAATAAGAAAGCTGGCAATTATGAAAACAAACACAACATGTGCTCAAAGTAACCCTTATGTTCATTCAAACATACTTGAACTAGTTAGTTCCCACTTTAAAATATATATGAATATATATGCTAAGTAAATTAGGATTGAGCGCCATTGCATCTTTCTCAAAGCGGACGCTGACCACAAGACCGATCGAGAAACCTATGCACCGATCATGTATTTAAGAGCCCCCATTCTACTGCGGTTTCACAAAGAGCTTACAGCTATGCGGAATGCCTTAGATTTCCTGTAGCTCTCGTAACTAATAAAGGGAACCAATCTTTATGAAGAATCATCATCACCAGTCTATTTTGACTAGTGATGATGGTGACTGGTGTCAATGCCATAGCTAAAGGCCTGTGTGATATCGCGGTTCATGCGTAAGGTGAGTAAGGTGTTCATGAGTAAGGTGTTTCCATGTTAATGTCGGGATAGAGAAGGTTGAACTCATATTGGATGTGGCTTGTACTAAAACGAAATCACTACTGCACGGATTCTGTGAACTTCATAACCTGGGTCTTTATTTATTTATTTATTTATTTATTTATTTATTTATTTATCTATTTATTTATTTATTTGTACATACTGCAGCGCAATAATCGCTATCGCAGGGGTGGATTAACAGAGGAAAATTATACAGAGAAAAGTACGATAAAACGATGAGGGTGATGTGCTAGGACCATTCATCTTGGATGGCAGATACAACACTTCGGGGCGAGCATGAGCGAATAGACCCAGGTAAGGAATTAGTCTTCTATGGAACGAGGGAAAAAGCTGAACTTAAACATATTAGTTCATGCAAAGTAGGACATCCAGTTCAAATTGTGATGTCTCGTCGATGACTCTGGCGCGAGTTTAGTATAGATCTTTTCTTTTTTTTTAAGTCTAACGGAAGAATTGATGCTGGTGCAAGAAATCCAACGTTGCTTTGCGGCGACGTGAATAGAGCGAAGTTAAATTCAAGGAACGAAGTGCAGAAGAGGATGAAAAGTCATGATCATAACGCTGACATATAAATCTTACAGCTTTTTTCCTGGATTGCTTCTAGCCTGTTAATCTCACACTGATTATAAGGGTTCCAAACGACAGATGCATGGTCAACAACAGGACGGATTGGCGATTTATATAACAGCAGCTTAGTATCTTTTGGAGAGTTGGATAGTGTACGACGTAGGTAACCTAATTTTTTAGTGCTTTGTTACCAATGTAATCAATGTGATTAGACCATGACATGTTATGCGTAAAAATGACGCCTAGATACTTATACTCAGATACTCTACACACAGCGCGGTTATTGAAGGAGTAATGAAAAGGAGAAGATTTTTTACAGAAAGACATAAGGACAGTTTATCAAAGGTAATGTTCATTTGCCAGGTGTTGCACCAAGTGCAAAACCGTGCAACTGACTCGTGGAGGCGGTAATAATCATTAGATTTATTAACTTCATATAAAACACAACCATCGGCATAAAGACGAATGCTAGAAGAGATGTTAACAGGCAAATCATTTATGTAAATTAATAAAGAGCAGTGACCCAAGAACAGTCTTGAGGCACTCCAGATGCCACATCAATAGCAGTAGATTCGGTCGAGCTGTAAGAGACGAACAGGGAACGAAGTGAAAGAAGGCTTGAAATCCAGTTAACTAGTTGATAATTATTTAGTACAGCGTAAAGTTAAGCAAGGAGTTTAGAATGTAATACTGTGTCACATGCTTTAGAGAAATCTATAAAGATAGCGTCAACCTGATTGCCAAAATCAAGGTTAGGGAAAATGTCACGCGTAAACTCAACTAACTGGGTTGACGCACAAAACCGCGCCTATACCCATGCTGTATGTTAGATAGCAGATTATGAGATTCCAGGAAAAGTACTATGCCTCTATGAATAATATGCTAAGATTTTGCATGACTGTGATGTTATAGAAATCGGCCTGGTAGGTATGGCGTTAAACAATCAATCAATCAATCAATCAATCAATCAATCAATCAATCAATCAATCAATCAATCAATCAATCAATCTATAAATCAAACGGTTGATAAGGCTGCGTGATAAAGTATTTGTTAATTTAATTTAATTAATTCAATTCAAGCTAGGGGTGTGTGATTATTCAAACTGTGGAATACCGAATCGACCTGCCTATTCGATTTCGTCTTCGAATCGGATAGTCACTATTCCTAAATTCTAAGTTAATATCGTGAACTCTACCATAAGTTCGATCCAGAAGGCTACAGCCGACATAAAACACGAGACGTCGCGTAGTGGAGCACGCTATATGACACTCGGGGAGCCAAGCTTTTCCGGCTAACCGCTACCATTCGCACTTACCATTGAGTCCTGAGGTTGTGAATTAATTCATCGTTCTGGCGCACCACGGCAGGCACGGCGACACAGGAGCGCTGCTTACTTTCATTGCGAATAAATTGCTTGATTTCTTCAAATTCGTTTCGCTCGCTTGTCACTACTTTCTAGCTCACAGTGTGTGCTGCTTTTCCTTTTTTGCTTATATAGACTGCAATATTGTTGTTAACATTTTGTTTGCATATGTACCTTGCGGTACATCTGCCCTTAATGCCTTTCGGGGCCTGTAAGGCATATTAAACAAATAAAAAGTAATGCTCCATTTGAGCTTCTTATAAACGATGCTTTTCGACGTGCAGTTTAGTGACAGAAACGTGCTAACGTTGTCAATAAATTAGAATGTGAATATCGATGGTTAGAACGGCTGTAACCATTCGAAAATTATTCAAAAAAATTTAAATATGCGATTCGGTTCCATTCGCTTCCGGCGCCACTATATTCGTATTTGCTTCAGTCTCGAAAATTATTACTACACGCGCGCCCCTAATTCCCTAACCAAGTATGCAGAAGCCTTGCATTTCCCGTAATAGAACTTGCATTGAAAAGAGCAGGCGAATGTATATATATATATATATATATATATATATATATATATATATATATATATATATATATATATATATTTGTGTGTGTGTGTGTGTGTGTGTGTGTGATTTCGAATTCGAAGTCCTTAACACGTACTAGATATAGCACTGAATAGTCACACAGCCTTACTACAACTTGCTTCTATCATTTCTAATTATTAGCGCGTGTATATTACGTGTTATAATTTTTCTTATGCTGTGCGTGCATTATTTTCATTCTGCGTAATTCTTCACCTGTTTATATGCTCATCTGTTTCTGACTTCGTTTACAAACTCATTTTGGTGCAGTTTGCGTTCGCCTTTTATATTGACGGGTTCGTGGGTGTATATGACTGTGTGCTGTGCACTTCTGATCCTGTGGACGTGGTTTCTTTTTGTTTTCTCGCATATCTCTTTTATATTATTGTTTCGGCTTTGCCAAAAGGAGTAGCCGTCACCATTATACGGTGACTACGCCTCTTTCTTTTATTTTCATTTCAATAAAAAAGTTCTTGTAGCTATGAAACTAATCAATCGAGTACGCGGACGCTACATGAAATCCCCACGACAGCTCCTTCGGGAAATAATGAATCATGACGACATATTTCTTTTCATTCGCAGCAACAAGTAGAATTTGTTTCAAGCTGTTATCCAGTGTTTTCATTTTCCGTAGTATTGAGTTTTTGTTCCCGAAGATAAAAGATATACTCTGATCAGAAAAAAATTTATGAGCTGTAGAAACTGTGTGATCCATCGGTTATGTTCCTTTTTGTCATTGTCTTCGTCTTCTTCGTCTTCTTCTTCGTCTTCTTCTTCGTCTTCTGCTTCGTCTTCTTCGTCGTCTTCTGCGTCGTCTTCTTCGTCGTCGTCGTCTTCGTCTTCTTCGTCGTCGTCGTCTTCGTCGTCTTCGTCGTCTTCGTCGTCGTCTTCGTCTTCGTCGCCTTCGTCGTCCTCGTCTTCGTCGTCGTCGTCGTCGTCGTTGTTGTTGTTGTTGTTGCTGTTGTTGTTGTCGTTGTTGTTGAAGACACAAAGAACCATGATGTATTTCACTTTCGAGGCTATGTACGCATACACCAATGTCAATGGCGCCGCTACTTTCTCTGATAGCACGATTCCTTGTTAATTTACGCTCAGCATTACACTTCATTATTCATTGCCAATGCAAAGCGTCACACAGACGGTAGTCCTGCTAGTGACCTAAAGGCCACACCGCCTGGATTATATCATTTTCCGTTATTGAAGTCTCCTTTCTCCAGCGCTTTCACGAGTGATGCGCCGGCAGCAGATATACGAGATACGGTTGTTCCTGCGTTGTGAGAAAATTCCTCTTCGATCACATAATCAAAACTATTAAGGCTTATCCGACATTGTGCGGTATCAGAAAAACATGGGATATAATAGGCTTCTCATATCACCCCCTGATATCTTTGTTTCCTTTGTATTCACTCTGCCATCTGTGTGTCTTCCACGGTCACAATTGTTTGGAAAGATGGTGGCGCAAAAGAATGGGAAAACAAGCATTGAAGCGAGGTTTTATTGTTGAATAAGGTTGGTTAGTGCATACATGCGTTTGTATGTGAAGTGCACAAGGAAGGTTCAAAGAATGAAATCGATGGCATGTGCCAAGACGCCGATTAATCATCATTATTACCATCATTATTGTGGTAGTCTTTATCATCAGTAGACAAATTATCTCATCTGGAAACAGCCTGTTGCTGCAAACAGCTTATAAGTGAGCTGTCCTAATCAGATGAAATTGTCACCTACATCAGTGTTATAGTGAATTCATGAAATTCAGCACATTGAGCTCGCCTTTCAGAGGTTGCATTAAAAAAATGATGCAGAAACTCCTCTGGGAGTAGTCTAAGCATGCGTAAGCATTATGCCACTTGCTCTTCTCCACGCAGCCCGGTGTCATGATCAGTGTTATGAAGATTAATACGACCAGTGTATACTGTTAACAGTCGTTATCAACCTTTTAGGACTATATCCGACCCTTATCAATCCTTATCGATTGTTAACAACCTCATCGGACTCGGTCCCAGCCTTATCAACCATTGTCGGTCGGTATCAACCTGATCACTATCGACTCGATCGTTATAAACCATTTCCCGTCCTTTTCAACCTTATCTTATATGATCCGACCATTATCAACTCTTATCGGTCTTATCAACCTTAAGACTTCACCCGACCATTATCGGTGCTTATCAACCTTATTTGAATTTGTCCTACCATTACAGGCTCTTATTCCTTTAGCACCTTATCCATCTGCGTCAAACCATTATCAACCGTGATGAGACCCAAATAACCCCTCACCACTCCTTATCATCCTTATCGACTCGTTGACTGCGTATCTGTGTATTTTGCGCGACGTAAAGTGCATGAGTGCTCAGAGATCGGTTGCATTTAGGTCGTCGGAGGGACGCCCCCACGGAGAGCGCGTCACGCGACCACCGGAACGCATCGGGGATGTGGCGTATTAGGCATTAAATTTTCGCCGACTCAGGATGTTCTTAATGCCTACAATGTACCAAGTCGGCTCTACATGTGGCCCTATAGATGACTTTTATTCCACCATCACCAAATCTCTCAACAAATCCTTCATATAAGCTGTTCTCCTTTGACATATCTATTGTACCGCCAATACAACACATTCTTACGGTTCAGATCCACTCACCTTCTGCAAGCATGGGTGTTTAGCCCATGGTATCTATTACAACGAATTAAATGGTTTATGTACAGGAACTAATTACAATAACATGAGCACCAAGTGACCATATGCACTCAGAAGTATACCAGCAGTACATGCAAAGAAAACGTCACACAAAGTAACATCTTCCATCATAACAAAAATGTGAAAGGAGAAATTAAACACCTCATCAAAAGTCTATACCAATCCAGCTAACGCTCTTCTTGATCGTAAATGTCCTTTAAGTGCGTAACCATTTGAGCGAAATGCGATCGTGAGGAAACTGTTCTTACTGTATTTCGCTCTTGCATACGAGTTTTCCATAGGCTATGCATTCCTGGATAAAACATACCGAAGGGTACCTCATCACAAGGAACAAGGTATCGCATACTGTGAGAATTTAGATCAAAAGATTTTTGAAAATTTCTATGGAGTACATCTAATAAAATGACATCCTTACACTCAATAAAACGATGTTGAACAGTTTCAGGCACGCCACAAAGGCAACAGTTATTTGACGAAACGAAAATATTCTTTTTCTGAAGCCATCTTATAACTGGTAATAAATACAATGTTCAAAAATATAAGTGTTTAGCCCAGTGGGTAAGACACTCTTCTTGTGAGCGTGGGATCATAGGTTCGAAACTCCCCACCGCCAACGTTTTCCTTTCGAATCTATTCTGTTCAATACATCATTTTCTTTATAGCTATTTGTCTAACGTGACGGTCGGGCGAACGGGTTTTCTCATCGGGTAGGCATAGAAGTGCTTATGCATTTAATAATGTGAATGAGTGAATGTTTACCCACAGAAATAGTGCGACTGTACGTACGGCCCTAGACATCAGGTTTATAAAGGTTCCGTATAAAGTCCAATGGCGGTAAAGTTGTCGCCGCGTGCCATGTTGTGTATGTGCGAGCCAAAGCGGGCGAGAGTAAATCGGCGATTGCGGCTCAACCTCGCGCACGCAACGGACGAAAACGGGGAGGAAGCGCGCCGCCTTCCGTCGCGCGCAACGGAGGGGAGGGTGGGGGGGGGGAGGCTTCACTCCGGGCTACCCCGGTGGCCACGCACGCCCGTCCGGGCCGTTGTATCTTGAAAGCCATCTGCAACCAGTGCAAAGACCGGACTGCACTCCGTTTTCGCGACTTCGTTCGCGTTGATGTGAACGGCTGCATGAAGATCAATTCGCTCACTTCTGCTGCCCCGTTTCCTCGCTGCAGTGTTTTGACAGCGAGTTTTCGGAGTCATCGAGTGAGGTGTGTTCATGTTTGCTTGTGCGCGCGTGATATCATGCTTGCTAATTTAGTTAGAACGCTTATGTTTACAAGTTATACGGCCGATAAAACCACTGTCCTTACTTTGTATAACTAGCTGTCCACTAGTTTGCTGTCGCAATCGATGCTTCGCCTTTCGGTGAGAAACTGCGACTTTTTTTTTTAGGCTTTTTTGCATTAGCCTCACATGCGCGGCAAGGCAGCAACGTTAACGCAGCACGAGGCAAAATAAATAATGACCGAAAGAACTACGAAATGTAGCCTTCGCATCCAAAGTTGAAATGCGCCGATGCGCCGCGCAACCTTCCATGGCGAGTGGGACTTGCGCAAACAAGCGAACCGGACAAGTGGAAACGACACACGCGGTGCGATATTGAATCGATTCGGCCGGGCTTTGTAATGGGGTCGATTAGCCGATCGATTCCGGAAGAAAGTGTAGGGGAAGAGGGGAGCACTCGGCCGTTCTTCGCTGCGGGCGAAAGCCGGCCGGAAGTACTCGGTAAGAAGTTAGGAAGCGGTGTTCGACGAGATTGCGGTGCCTGTTTCCTGCCCTGCCCGCACACGATAAGGGCTCCGCGGGATAAAGCTGCGTCATTGATCCCCATCGCCGTTCATGGAAGCTCCTTTTTCTGTCCGCTGCTTGCAGTCCTTCGTAAGTTTTCCTATATTATTACGTTTGCGAACATACTGAGACCACGTTGTCCTTAAGTTAATCTAATTACGTCAATACCTAATGTGTTAGAAATAGAGCTCACAGATAATTTCTGGCGTCATTCTAGATGGCACCTAAATTGTTCGTAGTAAAGAACCAAAAAGAGCATTCGAGAAGTCACTGTACAAAAGCAGCGATTCTTCTGGGAATTTTTTCAGCTCACCTGAAGCGCCCACTTCCACTTCTTTGGCAACGAGCTATTGTCAAAATTTCTAGCACCATGTTATTATCATGTTGTACAAAGAAAGGTTCCTTCGCGCGTTCAATCTGTCACTCATGTTCATTAATGTAACGCTCCCGTTCACCCACTTTGTCAGCTGAAACAAGGAAGAGGAGGAAGGGGAGGAAAAAAAGGAAGGAAAGGTAGGGAGTTCAACCAGACGCACGTACTGTTTGCTACCTTACATGGGGGAGGGAGTTTAAGGGATGAAAAGAAAGAAGTGAGAGGGAGGGAAGAAGGTACTCTGAGCTGAAACAAAGCTTTTGTTGAAGTAAGCACGTCGTGCAAGTGAACTGCGCACGCAGAATGGGATTCGGGACAGTTGCAGATGAAATCGTTGCGAATAGAGAGAATTCAAAATCATCAGTGAAAAAGCTTACCAGCGGAATACAGAAGAAACCCCTTCGGCGGAGTAGCATTGACTTCAAATTGACTGAGGAATTCTCGCCATAACAGCAGCTACATTAACGTACCGTTGATACCAAAGCTATCAAATGCGAAAGCACTGCGGCGGTGTTTGTGTCAAGGCACAAAAAATAAGTTCGAGCAGGTAACCACACGGAAAAGGTATCTGGTGGCATTTCGAAGGAAACGTTCCCTTCAGGATATAAAATTTCTTCGTGTTTCATTACAAAAAAACGATCGAACACGCGCGGGGTGCGCTTGCTAAGTTCTGTGATTTCAGTGATTTCTACACATCGTCAGTGATTTCTACACATCGAAGTGTAAACATACATCCATGCGCACCCTCAACCCACTTTCTGCACTATCCTACCGGAGAAAGAAATCTCAGCATTGATCTGAAGAAAGCGACCCGCCGCTCACAGCCGGGGAACAGAGGAAATCGCATACGTGCAAATCGCCTCGCCGCCGTAAAAGCCACTAATGCCGAATAAACCTCGGCCGGGACCGTGACCCGAAGCAGCAGACTTTATAGCTCGCCGAGGCCCCGTCTCGCAAACCACGAAGCAAGGGGCCTGACGGCCTCTGCTCTTAGACAAGGGGAAAGCAGCAAAATCAAACCCAAAAATGAGGGCAGCACGTACCGCAAGCTCGCGCGCGCGGTACGCAGAGTCATCGCAACAAGAGCGTCAAGCGAAAACATAACCGGAACGACCCCGCAGAGAAGAAAAACAAAAGAAAACGAGGAAAATCGAGCGAACACGATGGGAGAAGGCGGCACGGGGGGGTCACAGCCAAATACAGGTAGCGTGTGCAGCGGGGGAGAAATGCGAGAAACCGCCTCTTACATATAAGGGGGGGGGGAGGCGGGAGGGGGGCGACGATGGAAGTGGTAATTGCAAGACGCCACGTCGGTTTGCACCGGTGTTCGGGCACCGGGCTGGTCGAGCGCGCCGAGCGGAGGAGAATCTCGCGAAGCAATGAAGCGAGCGCAGACGGGGCTATATCCTCCCTAATCCGCGAAACCGGGACTTCTGGGCGAGGAGGGCATCGGGAAGAGGTGCAAGGCTGCATGCGGCGCAAGTAGAGATAAAGCAAAAAGGAAAAGAGATACAGAGAGGAGGAGGAGGGGTTAGAGACATACAGACCAGAAGAGAGGAAATGCTTCCCCGCACGGCTCGGCACGTCGTCGGACCGCCGGAGCCGGCAGGTCGCGCCCGAGCATGAAAAGCGCTCCGGGACGTGCTCACCAGCGGCCCCCGGTTTTCTGCGGCAGCAGAGCGCGGCGCGGGTGAATGAGTTCACGCCCTCCTTTTCTTCATCGCTTACGGGAATGGGGGGGGGGGGGGGGGGGGGGTGAGGTGCTGCGCTCGAATGGGCACGGCGATTCTCCCCCAACCATCCCTCGGCACTTTCCGGCAGGGAAGGATGGGAGGCGTCTGAGAGGGCGATCGTTGCTTGTGGTTTATAAAATGTCGGCTGAAAGAAAAGCCGTTACCTGGTTCCAAACTCCAAGTTGCTTAGATTAGCTCAAAGAAATTCACAAAGCATAGGTGAAACTAAGAAAAGAGAACGGGCTGCGGCTCAGTTGTCATCAAGTAAACGTGCACATCGCGCTAGCGAACACGGATGTCTGGCATCTCCTCGTATTAGTACTTGACGTTTCATCATATCATCACAGGTGACTACGACATGAAGCCTATCTTTGTACATGATGTGTCCATATGAAAAAGAAAACGCCACGCAAAGTCAAATAATTACTAACAATATAAGGGCATATCTGTTACGTATTGGTTCCAGAGAAACCAAACAGTGCAGGCGCTAAAAGTTTTATTGTTAACATTTCCCGTAAGTATCCATTCTGGTGCAGAGTAGCCAGACCTGGTAACCCCTGCAACGCTTGGCGGTATGCCAATATAGTAATGCTTGTGAAAGTGGCTGGTATTCGAGGCCAAGTATCATCAGTACCAGCAGAGCGTGTCTTGAGGGTGAATTAAGTGGGACAATAAATGAAGAAAAGTAAGGCGTATCAGGTAAATGAAGCAAAAAGAGAGCGAGAAGAATATTTAATTAGAGCAAATGCGGAGAGGACGGCCTTAGAAGCGTGTCTCCGGTCTGCTGCTCCACATTGAGGCAAGCTAGTGTATAGGTAATTGAGAACGTAGTTACACAGTCCGCAGACTTAATTATTATGGATAATAAGGAAAAGGTCAATGAATCTGCGTTATAGTATAGTAAAAGATGGTTAAATAATTTGTGAAGTAAAGAATGAAGTGACGTTACGTGTCGGTATGTAACAGATGAGACCAAACGGCCTTACTTTTAAGGGCGAATAATTTTTTAAAGATCTGACGGTACGTGAACATCAACCAAAGATATTAAGTTCACATAAACGCAGAAGGGTGATTAAATGTAAGAGGGTTCATATATTCAGCCACTAGACTTTCCAAAGACATACTCGTAGTATTAATCTATCCATCAATCTATCTCATCCCATTTTATTTTATCCCCAATCCCCCATTTCAGCCATCCATCAATCCATCCATCCAGCTAAAATTAAGCCAGCTGCCGGATGTAAGAGCAGCTCACATAAAAGAAATAATAAGTATTTGGGAAATTAAAAGAAAGATACAATGGAAAAAAATTAATGAAGCAGGTTCAAGAAGTCCAGAGTGGTTTCATCAAAGCGGCGTGTTTTGATTACGCCCGCGGAAGGAACAGCTGTAAAAAACCGAGCGCGACTGTCACACTGTCGACATGCCCATTTGAAACTGTTGGAAACAATTTTCTGCCAGGCGGCTATGCCCACCCGGACCGTATCTTCTGTGTGATAGTTTTCTCAGCTCGCACGGCTCTAGGGATAGGACGAACGCAAGACTTGTTTGCGCTTGGCAGCCAAGCGTGACAGCCTGCTGCACTGAGCAAGAAAAAAGAAAGATGCGCTGTGTCGGTGCCTGGTCGTGACAGCTGCTGCGCGCCAAACAGCACATTCAAATTAAGAAGGGGGCTCGGGCCATGGGGAAAAGAAAGAATGGAACGACATCGCGTGGAAGCAAAATTATGCACGACGTTTTCCTGCGCCCACAGCTGTCAACGCGCCCGGCACGGATAATGCTACTTCGCCGCTGCCTCTGTGTTGGGTTCTCTGTGGGGCAACAGATTACAGCTTACATTTTATCTAACATTATTGTACGAAGAAGCGACACGAATCGTGTCGCCTCCCTTCTAAACAAACAACGCGTTGCACAACTATACGATGGGAATCAGAAACTCTGCCTAATTATGCAAACAGGGAGAAAAATGTAAAGTTAATGCTAAAATCGCTCATAGTATTGCCCTCCGCCCAGTATGTGGCTAGTTGCTTTTCTCGGGTAAGAAATGTTTCCTTCTTTCTTTTTTCGCCAGGTGTAGGAAATTTGGAACGCAATTTTCTGAAATAATAAATTTAATCGCAGCACAGACCAACGAATTGTGGAGCATTTCAAGAGGCGACGACGACTAACAACGACGAGGTTAAAATAAAAGGCCCATGCGAGTCATTTCTGTTGTTCTGTTGCACCATCACGCAGCGACGACTTTTTTACGATCCGCAATTGCTTTTGTTTGATGTTTTTTTTTAATTGTTTGTTATATTTTCTATAATCAGAGGTGCCATTGCAGTGTTTACACTAAGGGACCTTTTTCTGTATATTGACGCGATAGCGTGAAGGGCAAGTGTCGCAGAAAATCCGGTTTTGGCGTCGGCGTCCGCCGTCGACGGCGTTGTCCGTAAGAGAAAATAATCCCGAACCACAACCAAAGAGCCCCTCCGCGTGGCGCATAGGCGTTACTCAACTAATTGAATTTCTCAAATTAAAATGCGTCAACACTGACTAGCTCTTTGCGATGATTGCTGCGTGTTGATAATGATTACGATTACCGTACAATGGCACATTCGCACAATGGGAATTGGCCAAGAATTGTGCCGTACATATCGTGCTAGCAATTAGTTCTTTGATATGTCCACGGTGTGTTGATGACAGATATAAGTTTCGTACTACGGCACATGCCCATGACAGGGCATTGGCCAAAAAGCGTGTCTGTATATTGATATGTTGAAGACTTCCATACCATGGCACATACCCACAGCGGGTGATAGGCCAAGAAGCGGGCGATGCATATCGTGTCAAGCTCTTATAGATGATCTCCGCGTGTTGATGAAGATGATGATTTCCGTGCAATGGAACATACCCACAACGGTGGTTTGGCAAACAAGAAAGAGGTACATTTCGTGTCAACGCCAACTGGATTTGAGATGAACGCCGCGTAATGATGATTGTGATTTTAATACTACTTCACATATGCACAACGGGGTTTCGGCCGGAAAGTGCGTCCGCGCGTTGATTATTAATATAATGATGATGACGACGACGAAGACGACGGTGATGATGATAATGATTTTCCTAAAATGGCACATATCTACATTGAGTGGTTGGCCAAGAAACGGACGGTATGTATTTTGCCAACGCGATCTAGCTCTGAAATTATTGCCGCATGTTCATAATTAAGGATTACGATTTCCATGCAATGGCACATACCCACAACGGCCGGGGGACGAGCCAAAGTTTGGCCAGTACATTTAAATTAAACAAGAAGAAATGAAGAAACAGTCTGGTGTTAGCCTCGCAATCTTCTTTTGAAAATGTCTGACATCGCTAGCCTAGACCATATGCTCTGGCGTTGCCCCTCGTTACGAGGCACAGAACAAATCAATGAGGACAAGTGGCTCTCCGCTATCAAGAGCCCCGATGCTGGGGCGCAACTATGGGCTGTCCAGAGGGCCCACGATGCGGCGGTCGGGCAAGGCCTGACTGTCCCAACGTGGGAGCGGCCCGCAGCGCGCTGAGTCGCGTACCTCAGGACCTTATTAAAGTTGTGCATC
This sequence comes from Dermacentor andersoni, assembly GCF_023375885.2. Taxonomy (NCBI): domain Eukaryota; kingdom Metazoa; phylum Arthropoda; class Arachnida; order Ixodida; family Ixodidae; genus Dermacentor; species Dermacentor andersoni. Next base: position 31,784,602 of record NC_092817.1, read on the forward strand.
CATCCATCCATGTCACGCCTTTTGTTGAATTAATTTTTTTTTTTTTTTTTGCTGTGTTGCTGTGCGTTTTCGAATTTTTTATATACGCTTGTTCATATGACAATATTTACATCTTTCTTGCTTTCATGATTCTTTTGTTATCAGTTTGCTCAGTATTGGAATGCGTTGTATTTTTGTTGTTTGTTTGTTTGTTTGTTTGTTTGTTATTTACACAGTGTCATCTGCATGACGATGTATCTTTTGCAACTGTATCCCCCCTACAAAATTTCCCTGAACGGGCGCTGTAGGTACCTGAATAAATAAATAAATAAATAAATAAATAAATAAATAAATAAATAGAATCCTACAGCAGATGCGTCACATGGCATTGTACGGGACCCGGCGTGGTTGCTTAGTGGTTATGGTGTTATGCTGCTAAGCATGAGGTCGCGGGTCGAATACCGGCCAAGGCGGCCGCATTTTGATGGAGACGAAATGCGTAAACACCCGCGTACTTAGATACAGGCGCACGTTAAAGAACCGCCGGTGGTCCAAATTAATCTGGAGTCCTGCACTAAGGCGTGCCTCATAATCAGATCGTGGTTTTGGCACCTAAAACCCCATAATTTAATTTTTCTTTTGCGTGGCACGGGTACGCGAGATTAACTGCGCGCGCCTGTTTCCTTTACGCCCAAGACGCAGGAATGAAGTGAGCAAGTTTATAGCATTTGCCGCATTAACAGCCTTCACGAAAGCGTCACTCCACACAGATTCCAAAATGTGTTTTGGATCTGCATATTTTTTTAAGTTGTTATTACTTGTGATCGTTAACATGATTCCCTAGCGATAGTATGAACTAATTACAGCGCAGTACACGTGGATTAGCAGCCTAAAGAATAACTCCTATAAAATAAACAGCATGCTATGACCACATTCTCGCGACATAAAAGAGTACCTGCTCTTAATAGTATCATTCGTCATGTACACCTAAATTACAACTTAGGTACTGTCCAATACACACTACGAGTTTAGTCAGCAGCATAAGATGGTGAGCCCTGAAGTGTACTTAAACAGGCCAAGTTCCACGTCTGCATTTTTTCTTCGTTTTCTTTCTTTCTTCTTTTCCTTTCTTTTTTCTTTTGTAAGTGCTGCCATCATGGCTTCCGAATTCACTTTGGAAGCAAATAAAAAGTGCATTTAAAAGTATTTCTGTACACGCATAAAACCCTTAGCCAACAAAGCGACTAATGTATGCATAGAAATCACATGCCACACAATACGTGCGACAGAAATAACCAGGTGAAATGATAAACAGGTGGCTAAGTCGTGTAACCGGCCTTTGAGCAAAAAATGTACATTCCACAGCGAACGGGGATTGGCGAAGAAGTAGATAACTTAAGACTATTGTAGACAAAAAGAAACAATACGAATGGCTAAAAAAAAAGGAAAGAACGAGAAATACTTACGGCTTATGTGAAAGAAAGCGCCACGAACAAACCTATCTTCCACGACTTCTTCCCTCGAATAAACGAGAAGAGTAGATCGATGTGCCTCTGAAACCACCGCAAATAGTGGCACTAAGTCAAGGATAAGAGAACAAAGCCGCGACTGGAAAAAAGTGTGTAGGAGTAGAAAACAAGTATCCGAATTATGAGGTGGAGACGAAAACAGAGCTCAGAAACAAGGGGCTACTGTTGCGACAAAGCGATCTTTGACAAAGCGCTTGGGACACATCATGGGAGAGAGGGCATATCATAACTCGCAAAAATGGTCTGCTCAAAAAGAGAGAATGGAGCGCGCAAATGGAAAGCTCCGTGCAAGAGGCCAAAGTATACGTCGTCCGAACAAACGGGTCCGGGGACCGGGTAAAAAAAAAGACTGCTGAGACGCGGCCGATTGCACGAGCAAACGAAACAAGCAATGCGCGGCAAACGAAGGACTACACTCCATCTCACTCACCAATTCCCTGCAGTACAGCGAAGCCTATAGCACTTGTGTCGGCCAATGAGTAAAGAGAACCAGCTGCGTGCTCCATCAAAGTAGAAATTGATCGCCCATTGCGCACTACCAATCCTTCCGTGATAAGCTTCCATTCAGTGGGCTATGCGCGCGAAGGGCAAACAGAGGTGGACAATGTGGGAACCCTTATTCTGACTGGCTAAATTGGTCCGCGGCTTTCGCTACATTGCATGGGTTTGGTGAAATTTCGTAGACAGAAGGGACGTCCCAAACACGAAAGCAGGGGACGTATGGAGCATTCGTGCGTAAACAGGCAAAGACAACAAACAACCTCCGGAGCCGGAGGCCAATGAGAACGACTATTGGACTCCCTTCTCCCCCTCCGTAAGACCCCTTCATGGCGGTTTAGAGAAACTCGCAGCTTTATTGTTTGTCCGATGCATGGCGTCCACTGAAGAGTAAGAGCGTCACAAACAATAGGAACGCGGCATCGTTAAGAGGAACGGCACACAAGCGACTGCATCTCGGAAAGCTGCAGCGCTTAGGTTGTAACTAACAAGTCCTGGGCCACAACGAAAAGCCAGATGAAAAAAGGGGGCATGAGAAAAAAAAAAAGAATGCGAAAGAAGAGTCTATACGACGCTTAACGAATGGGTCAGAAATGAAACATCACGCCAAGACCGGAGTCGTGTGTGCCTCCGGGCAGCCGTCGGGAAGGCAAACCAAATCCTTTCTTCCGGCTTCGGAGGAGAAATTTGAGGCACGGAGCGCACACACGGCGGGCTTCGCGTTATCCCCGCAGCGACGTTTGGAAGCAGAAAACAGAGCAGAACGAAGCAGTGCCCAGGGCATCATTCGGTCGAAGCCGATCAAAGCCGTCCGCGAGCGCCTGCGCACGATGGAGGAGGAGGTCGGAAACCGGGTCGGATGATACGTGGTGAACACATTTGGAGGCGGCCGCCGGGGGAGGCTTAGCCGTGGCCGCTTCATCCATCTTCTGCGAAGGAAGGCAGACACCCGAAACTGCGAGGATATGGCGCGTGTTCTTGCTTGAGCCACCGCTACGCGAAGCCGTCGCTACAGGCCCTTATACAAGTGCGAGCCCATCCCGTCGTCCTACTCGATCGCTCCTCCGTGTAGCATCAATAACGGTCAATCTTTGTCGGTTTTTTGCTGCCTAAACTCCCCGTTACGTGACTCGACTCCGCGTCTTGCGTCCTGGCAAACAAGCAGCATTCACTGGGATGCATTTTCTTTGCTATCTTGAAGTTTTTTACTGCAGAAGCGGTTTTTCTCGTTGTCTCCCGAAGACTTCCCTTTCACGGAAAGACTGCCTCATCGCCCAACAGGTAGCCGCAAATGGAGGCGCATATATCTAGATACCTTGGGATGAAATGAACACGAGGTACCAAACTTAGGAGACACATTACCAGGCTATGTAGGTCACCTAAAATTGCCACTAATACTCCAAAACAGGCCACGTTGACGTTAACGAGACTAAAAAACCCGCTACATTCAGCGACTTCCTCGCTAAGTTCGCAATGGTTCTCGAGAATAAATGCTGCAGGGATGTTTGTCCCTCTTGGAAAAGCAGCAGCGAGCCTAGCTTGCCGAAGCAATCATTTCGTTCTATCGTACCAAGTAACGTGTTTACACGGGCTCAGAAATGACGACTCAGAATTCACACTCAAATAGAAATGTTTCTCTTTCTTTCTCTCACTATTCTTTTTTGTCACTTGCGACAATTTTTCACATTGTCATTTATCATCTGTATTACCAGGGCAAAACTATACGCCCCGGACGCGGGAAACAGAGCGCGCTTCATCTCTTTGGTCTCTGTGGGGCCACAAAATCGCTGCTGCGATATTTGAAAGCTACCGGATTGAGTCACCGTGTGTGATCCGGATTGAGTGACCGATCGATATCCCCAGACAACTTTCTCTTCTTTAAATCTTTGTCTCCCCTTTTCCCTTTCCCTTGTAAGGTGGCCAACTTGGCTCAGTCCTAGTTAACCTCCCTGCCTTTCATTTAACATTTTCTCTGCCTCTCTTGGTCTCTGTGCACATTAAGTGAGGGCTGCAATCATGTATACTACAGGGATACGCATCTTGTCAATTCGGAGGTTGTTCGTAGAAAAATATTGTCCATGCTTACACTAAGAGCTCCGTCTATTTCCCGAATGTTCCCAGTTCCTACATGTCTGGTTTCTAGCTATTAAAAAAATAAACAAAAATTTAAATTTAGTTCCCCTTATCTATCTTTTTTTATAAGCGCATTGATTTTTGGAGCAATTTACTTCTCTTCTTCTCATATATACACAGCCTTGTTTCAATGTTTTCCGTTTCGTATGTTCATTGTCTATGCTACTACGTCCGTTTACAATATTACCGCTGTATCTTTTGATCAATGCTTGACAAAGCAATGAAAATCAGTTTCTCCCGGGATACGGTTGTGCTTGAGCAGCTCAAGAAGGAATAATCGTAAAATAATAGTTTTCTAATGCGACCACTCGTGTAGTCTAAGGACAAAAAATATTTCAAGAGCTGACGTATTCTTAATAACTGCTGCCACGCAGTGAAGATTTTTATTCGCTGTGGCGCTGCCCAATGCCGTGACTACATATAAAATTTATCATTACAGGTGAACTTTAGATTATTTTTATTTCCCATATCTATGATAACATTAGAAGGGACGCTATAATGTCCGCCCAAGAGCAACATAAATAAACCAGATACTTATTGCTCCAATCTACATTTTGAGTCCTTGATAAGTTTTTATATGCCTTATATGTTTTTACTTGTGCCAAAATCTTAAAATATGCGAGTTCCACGTCGCTGTAGCAGGTAGTTTTGTTTGCTGTCGCTTGGATCAAGTCAGAGTAATTCTTGTATTTCACCTAATTACATAATCAGTCAGTACTAATTGCTTAACTTCTCAAGTGTTATAATCACGGCAAAATTGTCAATCGGAAGATTGTTGGCACTGATGAGAAATTCCCACTCCATCTTTCTTTTGCTCTATGCATGCCGAATAAAAGTTTTTTTCCAAGCCTGAGAGGAACCCCAAAAAAGCATACGAAAAGTTCCGTGCGACTGGTCGCGTGGTATTTCCTCGTGTTTTGCGGGCTTTCTTCAACGCTTTATTTAACAATTTAATGCACCCACAGATTTTCTTTCGGCGCCGCCCTCTCCGAACAGCATTAATCCGGCTGCACTCAAGACCGCATTCAGAAGCCAAGGTCCTCGGACCATGGCATTGTGCATAGTCGGCAACGAAAGCGTTATTAGAGTTCCTCAGATAGGGAAGCCCCGTCGACCGCTAACAGATTAGTTGCACACCTTAGTGATTAGTTGCCTCCAGGGACACAAACCCCGATCTTACCTTTACAGCGTACGACCCCTGGGCAGAGGGGAGTCGACTCCAGGAAACCTTAGGTAGCGATCACCTACTCTCCAATTAGATCTAGCACACACCCGTAGTCAGATCAAGACCGGAATTGCAGGGCTAAATGAATGTAAATCCTTTAGGGACAAGCTAGATTCTGGAGCAACCATAACCGGCATTGACGAGTGGCTCAAAAATGTATTAGACACAGCAGAACGCCACACCAAGATTATACAACTCGATGCCGATACGCCCGCGTCGACGGCCATCTTCTCCACCTCTGAAAGGCCAGGAGTGGCCTCCTTAAGAGATGGAAGCCACAAAAGCTTAACAGAAAGCTAAAGACACGCATCGCTCTCCTTACCAAAAAGGCTCGAGACTATGCGGAACATCTCGTCAGTAACGCTTTCTGTGACAAGCTACAGGAGACATTGAGCACGAAGAGGACTTGGCACTTTCTACGCGCACTCCTAGCCACTGAACTCACCAACGCGAAACATAAGCAACATCTATACAGAATTATCCACAACCACGCCGGATCAAAACATCTCCTGCGAGAACTACAAAAGAAATTCTGCGGAGACACACGCTCTCCCGCATCAACTCGCAGCATACTCTCCATTACTCGACCGACCCTTCACGTAGGCCGAACTCCACGTAGTGCTATCCAAGCTGACTGGAAATACCAGCCCCGGTAAAGACCAGATCGCCAACAAACACTTCCGCAACCTACCGCAGCAGGTCACCGCGGCTCTCCTCCGGTACTACAAAGAGTGCTTTGAGAAAGGAAGACTGCCTGCTGTAGGGAATCCCTCGAATATCACCATGATCCCCAAGCCCAACAAACCTCTCAGCTTGTAGAACCCATGCCCCATCTCCCTCCCCTCGGGCGCAGGAACGCTTTTCGAACATATGGTGCACGACCGCATTACCCAGGACCTCGAAGACAACGGCTACCTACAGGACACCATGTTCGGCTTCAGGCAGCGCCTTTCAACGCAGGACATGCTCTTACAACTGAAAGAAGGCCTCCTAGATGAACTAAACATTTCAAGCAAATACTCCATAGTGGCAGTAGACGTCAAGAGAGACTTGGATAACGTTAGCCACGACGCGATCCTCAACAACCTCGAAGGCACCAGCTACGGCACTAGGACCTACGCGTACGTCAGAAACTTTCTGATGGACCACACGGCAACCGTCTGGATCTGCAACATCAGCAGCGAAAGCTTCCTACTTCCAAACAGAGGCATCCCGCAAGGGTCGGTCATCCCACCGCTACTCTTGAACGTAGCTATGATCAAGCTACCCAAACTCATCGAAGCCAGACCAGATCTGCGTCATGCGATGCATGTTGATGACATCACGTTCTGGACCAGAGCTACGAACACTGGAAGGCAAGAAAGCAGCTTACAAGAAGCCGTAGACATAATCCAAAGCTATCTCCGAGCCTGCGGCCTCCGCTGCGCCCGCAGTCTTAGCACCCCGTCTTGAAAGCAAGAACGGGAGGCCGGCCACCCAGTTACAAAGATTCCGACCCCAATGTCACCCCCAACGGTACAACAATACCGAAAGTCGATACTATACGAATACTTGGACTCCACATCCTCAAAGACGGATCGGGAGCTGCCAGCTTACTGAGACTACGACGCACCCTTTCGCAACTCACACACCTCGTCAAGAAGATCTCAAGCCAAAGAAAAGGACTCAACGAATAAGACACGCTAAAAATAACGCAAGCACTCCTCACCAGCCGCATCACATACGGCACGCCGTACCTGGCTTTAAACAACGCTGAAATAGAAAAACTCAACCTCATGACAAGGAAGGTAATCAAAGTCGCCCTGGGACACTACAGTCTCTACAGGCTCGAGCACCCAGTGTACCCTCCACCGCATGCAAAACCCGGCAGAGAAGAAAGCATGATCTTTAGACGCCTACAAAGTAACACGTACACTCACGGAACGATAATACACCACTTATACCCGACGCTCCATGGCTACCTCTGCACACTCTGCAACGTACCTGACCCCCTGGCACACTTGCTCCTGGAATGCCCGTGGCAGAAAGGCAGTGAAATGCAACCGGAAACAGATGCGAAACGACCACAAGAAGCATATGAAGACCACCTATTCGAAACGTGGATGGCCAATCTCGCACTTGGGAACCTGGAAGACCGACCACCACTCGTCGCCAAGGACAAGAGTGCAGTGGAAGCCAGAACGTTCCTGGACTAAGGAGCCTTCTACCTCAGTGTATCGGTCTTCTCTCGGGACACTGTTCCTAATAATAAACGTTACTTTCTCTTTCTCTCTCGTCATGTCGCCCGTTAGCCCTCCCGCACAATGACTTGAAGTACCCACTAGGCAGTGAATATTTCAAGGGCGTTTCCTGCCATTTGATCTCGTGACAGTCTTGTGAGAGAACTGACAAATAACTGAAGCAGGACTATTTGAAACAGTACGGCATTAAATTCAGAAGGCAGATGAAGTTGGCCAGATTTCAGCTAATAAAAGAGCAATAAAAGGGAGTCTTTAAGCATTCTTACGTTGTAAACTCAAAAGTATTCAATTGAGCAATGAATACATTGATTGATCGATCAATTGATTGATTGATTGATTGATTGATTGATTGATTGATTGATTGATTGATTGATTGATTGATTGATTGATTGATTGATTGATTGATATTAGAAACGTTGACAACACATGTGTTCCTAACCTCTACACAATCATAAACTGACGAATGCCACTGAATTGTGTATCCTTACATTTACGGTCTGCAGAATGATCATGTTTCCTCTCTCCTTCTGCCTCTGTTTTATAGCTGCTGCCATTTGCGTGCTGGCGAGCCAACCCGACACCGCACATGGAACCTCCGGGCCTCGCTGGCTGAACGAGCTTCCCGCGCGTCTCCTGTTCTCAAATTGGACGGGGGCCACTGTGCGCTGCTCGGCCGCGGGGGACCCGCGCCCTCACGTGTGGTGGGTGAGCGCGACGGATGGGCTGAACGCCAGCGCGCTGCCGGTGGCCTCCCGAGCACAGCTGCTCACGGTCCACGAAGGCACTCTCACCTTCCTGCCCTTCCGGGAGCACCAGTTCCGCGCGGATTTACACCGCGGGTCCTTTCGCTGCCGCGCGCACAACTCCAGAGGCACCGTGCTCAGCACCGTGGTGCACGCCAATGCGGGTGAGCATCATTCATCTACATGTGTCTTGACTCCCTGCGCTTTTTTTTTCTCCTTTACTGAAATCGACATGAGGGGAGAGCGAGACAAAAATTATCAGACTTCAGTGATTATCCAGTTTTCGAATTCATTCACAGCCGAGGAGCAGGTTCTCACCACTGATAAGCCAAACCAAGAGCGTGAAAACTACACAGTCACAGAGACAGAGATGAACACTAGAGCGATCTGAGAGCGACGCACTACCAACAAGCCCAAGCATCCCTTTTTGTCAATTCTCAGCTGAGACCGGCATCTTCTCAACAACAGCTTCTTCATTGCATGCACACAGCTTAGACCTCGTCCGTTACAGTATCGTCTGTTGTGGCACACGAAAAACATGCACAGGCATCACAGACCTCAGGTTCTGTTAAGGCATAAAACCCCACACAAGTCACCAAGCACCCCTATCTACGGATAGAACAGTGGCAAGTGTGTCTATCTCACAAATGGGTGTTTCAATCCCAGTTGCAGGGAAAACATGGGGCGGTAGATGGAAACTCAAGACGATGAGCAAAACGAGAACAAGGTAAAAGCGGGAACCAACGTTTCGACATGTGGACTTGTCTTTTTCTAGGCGACGTATGCTTCCCTCGGCACACTATATATAGGTAGGGTTCTTCTAAAGGGGAGAGGGGTTAAGGCGGGTGAGCGAGGCCAAGGCCGAGGGTGTGTTAGCGGCGAGGGTGTAGAATTGAGAATAAAGGTGTGTTGTTCAATGTCGCTGGAGGAACTTTAGGAAGAGCCGTGTGTTAGCCGGTGTCACCGGCCGTGTGTCACCGGGGGAGGGGATTATCTTCTCCGCTGGAGGTCAGTGAGTTATTGTCTTTCTGAATCCCAGTTGCAGTGGTAGTAAAATGTGGTCTCACAAAGTTATGGAGAAAATACAGTTCCTGAAAGGTTTCTTGTGAACTGCGTAAATTGACAAAATGCTCTTGGTCCTCCGTAGTTATCGAAACAAGCTACCGTAGATAACCATTATGTGGTCCGAGCTCGCTCGACAGAGATAGGACTTAATTCGAAAGAGAAATCGCATTAAATAAAGTACCCCGGCCCTCATGGCTCTGGAACCAGTCTGTAGTCCAGTGAAATGTAAAAGAGGGTTCTCTTTAAAGCCAAGCTCATATTGATGAGCTTCGTATTCTTTTATTTTGGTAGGCGCATAGGATCGCTAGAATTGTTGTAATTTCTATTCTCCGTGCTTTTTAGGCCCTTAAGCCGGCTTCTCGGTATCTATTCTCGCTGACTTGACCGATTAATCGCTAGTCGTTTAAGCGTGGGGCATAGAAGCCGGCTTAGGGAGCTAAAAATCATGCTGAATAGAATTTACAAGAATTCTGACGATGCACTGAAATAGGTCTAACGAAATAAACAATACGAAGCACATCACTATGAAATTGGCTTTAGAGAGAAGAGTCCTCTTTCACGTTTCCCTGGACTACAGGCTGGTTCCAGGGCCACGAGGGCCGGAGCACTTTATGGAATGCGATTTCTCTTTAAGCTCAAGTCGAATGTTCGTCGCGATGCGGCGCCATTCTTCAGAATCGTCCCGGCAAGGATTGCTGATCCCATTTATACCCGCCATTGTTAAAGCAGCGCCACTATACGTCTGACTATCGGGGTCCTTGATTTATGCGAACGGTGCCGAAAACGGCAATTGCGGATTCCCGAGGACGAAATAGGCACTCGCTGGCGGCTCACTCACTCATAGGTATGTGCTTTTTTCTTTTCTTTTAGGTGCACTGAATTGCGATGTGTGTACCTTTTTCTTTTTCGCAAGCAGCTCCATCGTGCCCCTCGGCCTTTGAACGCCTTCGACGATGTAAGGCAATTTGACAAAAGACCCGGGTAATCTACTTTCGAGGGAAGAATTCTTGCTCATTCGTACCTGCACATTCGTTTTGCAGTTCTATAGTTGAGCCACCCTATATTTAGGTCCCTCGAACCGCAAATGAAAAGACAAATAAAGTCAAATTTAATGCACGTACAATTGGGGAACGACTAATGCTGGAGAGCTGTTCCACGGATCTAAATTGACGGGCACCTTTTCGATCTCTTAAAGGCCTGAAATGAGAAAGTATTACCCCTCAATGTTGACGTGTTTAACGACTAAATGAAAGTGAGAAACCGTGCTAGTAATGGCCCAATAAAATGAAAAAGTAATGTGCCAAGCTATTTGCGTTTATGCGAATAAAAGTCTCGAAATTCGACGGCCCTGACTTGCACCCATTAGCGTAAGCAGAATAAAGAAATTTCTAAATCGTGGTGTTGGTTATCTCCCCGCACTTGTCGTTTCGCGCTATACCTTCACTTTATCATGGTTCCATACCAACTTACCCAAATGTCAACCTTGCAACAGTATATTTCTAAACCATGTTTCAGAAATATACTGCGGTTGTTGCTGTCATACTTTGTGAGCGAGCTTGTAGACGTTACAATGATTTCAATCAAGGAAAAGCTACGAAAGTGTCCTCAGGTATTCTAAGACACGAAGTAGTGGTAAAGCGACGGCTACGTCAGGATCTTCGTTTAATTTCTTCTCTGGTCTGCGTTCTCGCGTAACCATTATCCCCCCTTTCGGTGGCCTCGCCTGCTGGAATGGCCAGAGTCGAACGATATTAGATTATTGTTTCTGTCAACACTGATTTTCTCGATTCAAGTGTGCTGGCGCACTCCGTCGGATAAGCGCTACTTCGAACTTTTGCCATGCGTCCTCCGAAGAAGGCGACGCCAATCTCTCGACGAAGAGGCAGGCTGGTTCCTCAGCATCCCGGAAGTACGCTCCTAATTGTGGTGTACATAGCTTCCACTGCGTAAGTAGAATATGTTTGCAAAAATGTTTCACTTAATAAATGAAATAAGTGTGGAGCAAATGTTCTTGGGCGTCGTCTTGTGATCGAGTTTGCCACTGTTACTGTATAGTGTTACGTTGTCACGTCGCAGTGACGGTAAAGAGCACAGTTGCAAAGCTGTTAATCACGAAACCTAACTTTATTGCGCGAACCTGTGCCCATGAAAGCTAGTAACGCTCAAAGCACGACGATAGCGGTGAGCACAGTCGGCATTCGCCCAAATCTGATCTGCCGGTCAATTGCGAAGGCTTTTATGCGTGACCCTTCGAACGTTCCGGCGTAATCGCTGGCACCCGTGTGCCTTACAGACAGTACTACAGAATTCGTATCGCGCATGCAATCTGATTACACAGAGTTCGGCGAGAACATACACAACAGATAGAACCAATGATAACATTCGAGTGAGTTACAAATCATGAAAGCGCGTCTTGGGCTGAGCGATAACGTTAAGTTATTAGAGGCTGAAATGCAATCCCCGGAAAAAGGATAAATATCTGCACGTGTCAATATCACTCTTAACGTTGTTCCACTTAAGTTTCACTAACTATAAGTGGAGCGTTTTAGCCCTGTTTCACATAAATGCTACCAGCTAAGCGAGACACATAAGCAGTAATGTTCCACTTATTGAAACTTATCTAAAACGTGAACAAGAGTGTAGGACAGTAAAGCTTTCAAGATGACAAGGGTCATCTGAGCTTCGATGTTTCGTGGCGGGCCGACAGTCTCCTCAACAATATATATATATATATATATATATATATATATATATATATATATATATATATATATATATATATATATCGCACTGCTCTGATGGGCACCTGAGACACGCGTGGCATGGAGGCCCTGGGGCTTCTGTGCCATTTTCGCAAGGTCGTTGCCATTGGCTTGCCGCCTTCGCTAATAATATGTCAAGCATCACGATTGGCTGGCATTTCCTTTTACGAACACGCTATTGTAAGATCTTTATGCGAATACAGGCCCAGGTACCTTGGGTAGCAGACGCACCGCCTCCCCGAGCTTGAGAAGGGCAGCCCGAGCCGGCGGGCGGAAGCGCAGCATTGTGCCTCCGGAAATTCGCCTTGAGGCCCGTGTGTTTCAAATGCACTTTAACTGGGCTGCTAAGGTGCGACGTATTGATCCCTGTATTTTAATGATTTAGTGTTAGCCACGCGGCGAAGGAGCTGCCGGTGGTCGTGGTGTGGGTACCGCCACGCAGTTTTCACACGTATTCGGTTGAAGCGCTTCAAAAAAGGCTTGTTTTGATAGCCTCGGCTTCGAGTTCCGTTACCACCGCTTGTAACGGTGATCGAATGAGTTACCATCATCGATGTGATTGCGACAATCTATGGCTCAGACACGAAGCGTGCCACGTGCTACAAGCTTGTTTCTATATAGTTATCCGATACCTGACTCTCTTGTGGCTGAAAGGGTCTGATTTTTCTGCTGATGGTCACGATGCTCGCATGCCAAACGTGACCACTTATTCACAAAACTCCTCTTGCATATAGGTGGTGGTGGTTGTGGTGTAGTAGCAGACGGGGTCGACCTGGCATGCTCAGCCGACAAATGTTCCGCCTAAACATCTCACGCATTGTTCGCAAGGGTGTGTCACCAGACTTTGCCCAACTCCGTGTCGCGAAGAAAGGCAACAAAAAGTCGTAGCACTCCCTTACTGATTACTGCGGACCCTTCAGGGAACACTACATCTTCCCAGCTCGCTTGGGTTAGGCCTTTCTTTGCAAACTGCGAAGATAACTTCTTTCCTCGTGCTCTTACATATAACGCTGCGGTCTGCGATTGCCCTTCACCTCGTAAAGCGTCTCGTAATCACTACGATTGCTGCGATGCTACGATTGCTGGAATACTGGTGGCCAGTGAGAAAGAACTGTTATATAAGAGATGTGTGCGAATGCGGGCCCTGAATACATAAAAGCTCTTTGATTATGATGAACGTCGAAGCGCTGTGCGGAGGCATGGCAAATCATTGCGCATTGATGAAGCACCACGCTACATCAACCGGAGCGAAAAATATAGAGACGCAGAAATGCACAACACAAGCTACTGTAACGAAATGGCATAAGAGAGAAATGGAATGTTCACGATCTTCAAGATTATGGAGAGAGAAAGATGCAGGATTTGATGCTAAAAAAAAGATATTAGCCTTTCTGATCGCCTGTCATGCTGCTACAAGTGCTGAGTGACAATTATGCTATACACAGTGACCACATACACAGTCAAAACACTCCGACTCCCACTCACAGACATACATGTGCACAATGCATATTAGATTTTGAAGTTGCTCAAGCTATCGCTGTCACTACTTCGCTATTTCAGTGAAGTCGTGTGTATTTCTTTCTCCAGGTTCCCGGTTCTTTTTTTTCACGATTCTCGATTCTGTGTTTTGAGTTCAGAAATATAAGCAGAAGACCCTAGAAGAATATTTCCTTTGTGGGTCATGGAACGCAAGGAAAGCACCATTACCCTTTTCCTGTCATTCAATGGTTTAGAATGATGCCATAACGCAAAAATGTGCAAGCAATGGGGGATGTGCAAGCAACGGGCACATACCGGACTCAAATTAGAACGTTGCGCCCACCATGAAAATGTTACGCATATTATTTTTCTTCTATTATTTAAGCACGATGTGTGATGATCTTCCTAGCACCCGGCCCAATTTCACACTACCTTAAACCTGGAAAATTATTCGCTGTACATATATCCCTATAAGGTTTTTTTTTAAACAAAATATGGCACGCACGAAAGAGTTAGAAAGATTAATGAGAAGGAAAACTCCAACCAAAATTTATTTTAAAGCTCGGTGTTTCGGAGCCCGACCGGCCCCTCCGTCAGGTGTGACATGGCGTGAGGCATTGGCAGTGCTCATATGAGTTTTTGGCGTTTTCTCAGGCGCACAGCCATTTTTCATAGACCTTGAGAGTAAACGGCTGGATGTGTTCCATGACGAAAGATTCATATTACCCGGAGTCTTCTGGATGTGCCAGGATGCCAAAAGGACCCGCCGCCAGTGGTTGCTTTCTCTTTTGGAGACGACAGTACCATCACGGCTATGTCACCAACCAGGCAGATATCTGCCGAATGCTTACCATTGAGTTAGAAATATTTACGTAACTTCCGCGGGAAAGCAGCCTGCACTCTTATAACGGCTGGGTCGCTCAATACTGACACCGTCCCGGCCGCGTAAGTCCCACTCGCACTCCCAACCGTTGATCAAAACGAGGCCGATAGAATCCGCAGATTATAGAGTCCTTTCTGCTAAAAGTGAGCGGGTTTGCTTTCTTTATTTCTTTTTTCTGCTGCTCCACCTTTCTCCTGCCAACCGTCTCTCAGGACGGAGCCGTTAAGCCGCTAAAAGCAGCCTTACGTAAAGAAAAATAAACAGTCGCCATCGACTTCTCGTTTTCTAAGGTCTTTTGAACGTGGCTTTGCTCCACGTTGCTTTCGTAGCTAAGCGTATACACCAACTGCCAGAGCGCAGCAGTGAATATACATAAAAATAAACGGAAAATGCGAAAACAGCAAAGACAGAGAGCTACATAGAAGAGTGAGGAGAGTGAATACTTTCACTCAGCTCACGTCCCATGTATATACCATTGGGCTGAAGCTACCAAATCCACATTTTTCGCTCGGCGGAGGATAGAAGAGCACAAAGACGATAACAGGACTTCTTCGAGCATTCCGCACACGTCTTCGAAAGCAGCGAGCACAGTGAAACAGAGCAAACAAATCGGCAAGAACAGAAAACACACACACACGCAGCGATGCTCCAATCCCGGCGCAAACATGCTTGCCGCCTTCCGCGTGTGTTCGGCAACGAAGGCTTCTTCTGCCTGTCGGTGATGTCGTCTGCGGCACGGACTACCCGGTGCAGACGTTGACGCGAGTAATACATTTCTGCCTACCGCTGCGTGGCGGCTCAGCGGCTGTAGAGCTACGGTGCTTAATATCGGATTGTGTTTGGTTACCAGCAACAGCGGACGTATTCCAAGGGAAATCACATAAAAGCAAAGGTGTCTGTCAACCGATGTTTATGTGCACGTTGAAGAACGAAACCCATTTGGTCAAAACTATTCTCGAGTCGTTCATTACATCGTCTCCCGCAGCCTTGTATACTTGGAACGTCATTATCACGGCTAATAATTACATAAATATTGTGGTAATAATGTAAACAAAACCTTACGTGTAAACAGCGCGAAAAGAAAAAAGAAGACGAAACGTACAGGACAAGCGCTGCCTATTTTTCCGCGCTGTTTCCCGGTAATGAAGCCATACCAACAAGCTCAAGTTGAGATCCTTTTAAACGAAACTTTTTTCATGTACATACCTATCCCCGCATGGGCCGTAATGGGCCTACAGCATGCTTAAATAAAAAAATCAATCAATCACGCAAGGTTACATTGGCAGGTACATATGTAGATTATGTAGGTGTTACTGTGACGCAAAGAACAAGTTGGCACAGGGTCACTGCGCTCGTGTAAAGCCGCACAGTTCGAAGTAGACGTACTTGAGTACCACATAGCAGAGGAAACGAAATAATTAAACTTCAGTTCCCTGTCATTCAATTCAGAAAGAAATCAAAAAGGTAAGATACGCTTACCTCCAGAAAAAAGAAGAAAAAAAGACTTGAAAAAGAATACAGCTCACGCGTCATCATGCAGCGTGAATGACGTGAAATGTAATAGCCAGGCTGTGCTCTATGCTTGCACTAGTGATGATTACGCATTTCAAAAGCCTTGCACTGTCGCCTAGCTGTATTCTACAGTTCTCGGCTTCCGGTGGCATGCCCGTCGTGGCAGTCGTCTGGAGTCTATCGGAGCTCCATGCAGGAAGGCCCGAGTCACGTCCACTCCCGATTTTGGCACGAGTTCAGGTGACTGTATAGTTTGCGCAGAAAGCGTCGACTACAAGTAACTATAAACGCTTGTTGTTAGATGCGGAACAACTGCCCCGCTGGTTGTACGGGCCTCTTGGTACCAAAGCTGAGCTTGCGTGTTTAGAAGGAAGCAGAATGTTTAGCTTCTAGGCTTCGAGGGCTATATTGGCTTTCGTCTACTCGACTAGCGGTTGTTCCACTTGCAGAACGACTCATCGTCAGCGTCATACGTTCTCTCCCTATGCTTTCTGCCCACTCTCTTGCTGGAAGCAATTCCAATTTCGATGACGTAACGAAGATGTTGTCTGCATTCAACACGGCTTTGCAATTTCCCTTTGCGCACCTAAATTTCGCACGCTTGTGTTTTGCAGATCCAAGCCACATGCAGTCTAGCACCATTTTTCAGCCCCGAAGACAGTTCCCCTGAAGCTTTCGCCCCTCGGCACACTCGCGTATTTTGCGTTGCAACAACGGTAATGTCGCTCTGGTTGCGAGAACTTCAAGCCGACACCCGCTACTCCAGCTGTCAGGCAAGCTTGGAGTGAACCAAGCTGCGCAACTAATGGTTCCTCTTTCGCCATTCTGGCGGGTATATATGCATGCATGTGTTGTGCTTCGCAGCGTCTGCAAAGCACTTAACCCGAGTTTTGAGCTAATTTGCTCCGGGCAACAACTTTAGCGAGAACCAGTGAATGCTTGGATGGGCGTCCCGTTTGGTTCTTAATTTCGCTAATGAGCAGCCATGTTGCGCCCCCATCGAAGTGGAAAAAAAAAAAAGCAGCCACGCGCAAATCATCTTGTCCGGAAGTAGAAACGACTCATTCCGAGTGTACTGGAAGTTGAATTAAACAAAAGCTGGGGGCAACCGTTCGTGTCTAACGACTTAACTCGAGAGCAATTAGCAGTCGGAGGACGAGAGGAAAGCCGTGTAGTACTTTGGCACGCCTTGTTGCTTTGCTCGCCTCTCCTCAGGAATAAGCGCGCCACACCTAATGGCCTCTACAAAGGAGGCATTTGTGCGCTTGCGTATGATGCAATCTTTGAAATAATGCCTCTTCAGCTATGTAGTAGCTCGCGTGTGCCAGCACAACGATAAAGTAAATTTCGGTGGCTATTTCAAACGCATCAGGGTGTGCCACAGAGATTCTGCGTGCTCTTATTTCAGCAATTGTCCGAAAATCGGCAGACACTAATATGAAGTTCTGAAGCCCGCCAAGGCGAATACTTTTTCGGTGTTTGCGCTGATTGATTGATTGATTGATTGATTGATTGATTGATTGATTGATTGATTGATTGATTGATTGATTGATTGATTGATTGATTGATTGATTGATTGATTGATTGATTGATTGATCGATCGATCGATCGATCGATCGATTGAGTGAGTGAGTGAGTGAGTGAGTGAGTGAGTGAGTGAGTGAGTGAGTGAGTGA